>NC_136482.1:43923279-44193279 GCF_053919585.1 Euprymna scolopes | reverse complement strand
ACAGCGGAGTTACTATCTTTAAGAGCATATCTGAGACAATTAACCACATCCTATCTGCTCATCCTTCGGCTAATATTTACGTATGTGGAGATTTCAATGTTCACAGTGTGGAATGGTTAACCCACTCAAACAAGACCGATAATGAGGGGAGGTTCTGTCACGATTTTTCCATTGCTTATGATCTCATTCAAATTGTTCGCGAACCCACCCGCGTGCCGGATATTGACGGTCAATATGCAAGTCTCCTAGATCTTTTCCTCACAACTTGCCAGGAGCTATGTTTATCTTCTGTTCTGTTTCCACTTGGATCTTCAGACCACTCTGTTGTATCAGTTAAAATAAAAACGAAAGGCAATAAGTCTTCAGACGTACCTCTCCATAGTACAGTATATCGATACTCTATGGCCGACTGGGATAGGTTCCGTTCATTTATATCAGATCTGCCTCTGCGTTCCCTGTTTAAAAAGATGTGCCATTTATAGTATCATACCTGACGGAATGGTTAATTGTAGGTATAGACCGTTTCATACCTTCGGAAAAATTCCAGCAAAAACCTAACAGCCAGGTGTGGTTCTCTCCGGAGTTTGCTGCTGCCATTGTCCAAAGAAATCACTTTTTTCATTACTCCCAACGTAACAGACGTACTGAAACGAAAACCGCTTTCAGGACTGCCAGCAACCACTGTAAAAGAGTAAGAAAGAACCCTGGAGAGTTGTATGCTTAGTCTGTCAAGTCTAAAGTGGCTGAGCAGTGGCTTAGTTCTCATCAATTTTTGCAAATAACAAACGGGATCCTGAACAGAAACGTGTGTTCTATCCCAGCTATCATTTATAGCCTTTTACTCCAGTAGTTTCTTCCCAAGAACAGATAGACTTTGGAATTCCATTCAGGGCCCCTGCTTCCCCGACTGTACTGACATGCAGAAGTTCAAGTGCAACGTAAACCGACATCTTGCTGCCCAACTTCCTACACAGTACTCCTGATGCTTATGTCCCTGATAGTAGCCCCCTAAAACAAAGTGGCAATGTGTCTTGTTTGGGGTGAAAATGTAATTAAAGAAAATAGACCTGAGGTAATCTCGTCAGCATCAGACAAAGCCAAACTCTTTGCCAAGAACTTAGCAGCTAATTCTATGCGATTTAAGCTGCCAAAACCACTCCGTATTTCCTCCTGTATCAGAAAAAACCCTATGCGACATACGAATATCTATGCCTGATGTTGCCAAGCTAATCAAACACCTGGATTCCAGTAAAGCAACTGGCCCTTACGGCATTCTAATTATACTGCTCAAAAAGCTTCAACCAGAGCTAGTTCTCATACTTACAAAGGTGTTTAAGATCTGCCTGTAGGAGAATTGCTTCCCAACACACTGGAAAATCTCATCGGTATGCCCTGTATTCAAGATTTCAAGTGATCGATCGTGTCTCTCTCACTACATACAATAAGTCTCCTGTGCGTCATGAGTAAGTTACTTTAATCTCTGTTAAATATTGAAGTAGTCAACCACCTCAGCAGAAATAACCTTCTTAGTGACATGCAATATGGTTTCCGTTCTGATAAATCTACAGCGGGTGTGCTATATGATAGCTGGAAATGTCTTTTCAATTATTAAATGATTTCTCTTGGATAGGTTCATAAGAGTAGTCGTTGACGGGCAAACATCAAAAGCTCATAGTATCAATGCTGCAGTACCTCAGCGGTCCATTCTGGATCCAAGTCTCTCTCTGATTTACATTAATGATCTTCCAAATCACATCCTTAGATCATTCGGAGACATTTTTGCTGACGACACTACCATCTATGGCAGCACATCAAAGGCTGTAAACGCCAAAGTTCTCTCTGATTTTTTCTCCTCTGATCTTGAGCATGTGGTACAATGGAGACAATTTTGCTGACTACTTTGAATGCATTTGAAACCAAGCTCCTATCTTTATATCATCAACGTTCTGATCCCCATCTGACATCAATGAAATGAATGATCCTCGTCTTAGGGAGGCTCTATATTTTGACAAACTTTTGGGCTTGACATTCACCCCTGATCTGAAATGGAACATGTACATCAAATCCGTTGCCAAGGTCGTTGGAAAAATTCTGGAATCCTTCTATAGATCCAGTAGATATCTACCTGCTGATGCAAATCTCTACCTATATAAGAGATAGGTACGGCCAAGGATACAGTATTGCTGTCACATCTGGGCAACAGCTGCCAGGAAATCTTATCCTGCCTTGACAGAGCTCAGAATAAACTTCTTAGCCTAATATGGAATGCCATTTTCTCTTCCCTTCAACCCTTTTCTCACAAAGGAGGCGCGAGTCTGTCTGTTTATCGTTATTTTCATGGCAAGTGTTCGTCTGAGCTTCAAATTATGGTCCCCCTCACCAAACATTCACGAGGAACACTCGTCTAGCTGAAAACAGTATCAATAATTTCCCCCACTCTTTATATGTACCTAAACCTAAACGTAGATTCCATGAAGAAATCTTCTTTCTTAGAACTCTCTTCCATTTACTTGCTTTCCAGCTTACTAAAACATGGTCGTCTTCAAGTCTAACATAAACAAGTTCTTGATGAGCCGTTACCCTTAAGTAATTCAATTATACCAAATTTACACTTCTAACGATTACTATGATATTGCCCTTATTGACAACTGTACACTCTTTAATCCTTATCCTCAAGTGACCTCTGGGCCTTGATAAGTGGTGATTTATTTGTATAAAAACGTTCTAAGCAAGACTATGAAGGCTATTTTGACACAATTAATTACGATTAATCAACATGAGGATTGACTAACTCAAGCGATTACCTCCTTGGAAGGGGTAAATCCCACTTAATGTTGGTATTCATTAAACTTATACGAAAAGTAACATATTTCAATATTATCAATTTTTTTTTACATAGGCATCACCACATTATCAAGGCCAAGAGGCCACTCAAGGATAAGGGTTAAAGAGTGTACAGTAGAAATTGGACAATATAGTAATCATTAGTAATGGACATTTGGTAAATTTGATAACTTATATGGAACGGCTCATCAAGAACTTATTTACGTTAGACTTGAAGACAACCATATTGTAGTCAGCCGGAAAGCAGGAAAACGGAAGACAATTCCACAGGCGTGCAGTTCTAAGAAAGAAGCTTTGTTCATGGAATCTACGTTTAGGTTTAGGCACAGATAAAGAGTGGGGGGATTATTATTATTAATTATAATATTATTAATCATAACTCGCAATCTACTCACCAAGCCACCGATCTCTTACTGAGTTACTCTCTACTACTCTTACCCTCTCAAACTTTATATTATGTAACAGCTTTGCTCTTTATTTTATACATTTTCTCTTCTTGGTCCGTCATGTTTTTTTTTTACTTCTCTCCGTTAATTAACAATCAAATATTATACAAATAACTATAAAATAGAAAATTAGAATAGTCTAGATTTGTTTTTAGCCGCTGAAAATAGCTGATAAGGCGTCGAGATTGAACAATTGGAAATTGGCAGGCGTAAGTATACTTAAAATGCTGTTCTACGCATATACATTTATACATTAAACTGCATTAATTCTTAACATTTCGTATTCATCTGATCTTAGATCATATGGTACCGAATACTATTGGAGAGTAAATGATTTTTTTTTGTTTCGATTCAAGCATATAGCACCCGGTTAGTATTTTTGAACTTTTGGAAGTCAATACTATTAGCTACAATACAATACTCTATAGATAATTGACTCTATAATAATAAATACGAAAGTCGCATAGTAGGTTATATAATGAATTTGCCTGGCGGCGTACTAATCTATAATATAGGCGAATGTGTATTTCTATTTATAATAAACGTTTATTTTCTTGCCACATTTCTGAAGGGACAATAATTCATTTTCTCATATTACACACACTGAAAATATTTATTTTTTATTATTTCACCTCGAACGAGGCACATTGTCCCTAAGACATAAGATGCTACGTAGGGGCGATATATACTACATATGGGGAAATCCTAAGAGTTTCGTAACGGGATTTTGGTTGTTCACATTACATTTAAGTCATTGCATGTACAGTCAAAGTAACAAGAAGCTGGAAGATAATTCCAAATACTCGCATTTTGAGAAAGAAAGGGTTAGAAAAAAGCTTCCCGCTATCTGTGGAACGCTATAGTAAATGAGTGGGATTTTGTTATCTGTCTGTTCAAGAATATTTATGTCGAGGAGCCACCAATGCTGCAAGTTCATTTGGACTCATTCCATTTAAATACTTGCAAAGCAAACAGTAGATACACGTTATAAACCCGTGTATCTTACTTCTGGAACTACTTTATTGCATCTCGACGAATAACATGGGCTGACGAGTAACTTAAGCGGTGTTCCGATTTGGGATAATCAGAGGGTGTAAACACACACCTGATCCAAGTTTATAAACGTAATATTGGGCGTATATTTAACAACACAGACGAGTCCTGTTGCATAAACTGTTGTGTCATGCTATCCAACTGGTGACTTCTCGACGATCATTGCTTTTAAATTCTGTCATTCCATAGAATGCATTCACTGATGCCTCCCTTGATGTCAAGCATCTATGCACTTATTTTAAGTTCTTCATTACACTGAATATGTAGACGGTTTCATGATATTATCAAATTCGCAAGCGGCCTCAGTCGCTTATATATATCTGTCGATAGAGATTTTAAGATTTTGCAGTTCTGGCAGAGTTGTCAACATCCTTCTACACATAGCGCCTTGTATTCCCAAATAGTGACTTATGTAATATTGACCAGGATTAACGTTGCTTACTTTCGGTGTACTTACGAGAAATTGTGACTGAACGTGGTTATGTCGTATATACGTGATTATTTCGGATAAGCCAACATCTCTCCCAAAATGTCTCAATTTTTATTTGTGAGGACATTTGTGAAGCCTATGCCTCAGTTTAATACAAGTAATGATCGTACTGATATAAGCAACTGAATAAGTGTAACACTTCCAAGTAAAAAAAGCGAACATAAAAGTTATATGGGTAGTTTTGAATCTGAAGATTACAAAAAAAAAACATCTTCCATATTGAAATGCGAATACAAACCAACAAAATAAGGTAAACTTGAGCTCAACATTTTACTCAACTATTATTAAACGGCGAAGAAAGAACTGCTAAATATTCATGACTGAAAACGATACAGATATATATATATATATATATATATATATATATATATATATAAGTGCAATTAAGAAGAAAAACATTGAAAATACCTTCCTACTGTCCCACGAGGAGACAATGTAGCATGGGACCTTCTTGATATTTATTTATCGTCAAATCTGTTTTTGGAGTTCATATATAGGATCCATTGTGATTTCTGCTTCTCGTAAAGTCGATTCCTTCTTTTGCTCTTTTAAGTTCTCGCACCAGATAAGATTTTCTATCTGAACAATGTGACTATCAGATTATTGGAGTATTGTTGTCATATTTGGGTTGATGAATTAGTGTATTATTGTCATATTTAAACTATGAAGTGGACAGTTGTATACATATTTAGGCTTGTGAATTTCTCTCATTTGATGTTTCTTCGTAACGTACAGAAACCGATATATAACTTGATTGGCCACAGCTTTCTTCTTCTTTGAAACCTCTCTCTCACAGACGTGATATTTGTGGTCCTAATATTTCCCAAGAATATTATTATGGCATGTGTTTTCAAAATTGTTTGATTTATTCCCTTTGCTTCAAGTCGTATGATCTAGTGTAAAGTTTCGTTGTTTGATTCAATTCTCTGTTCTAATATCTCATTCTAATACAGTTTCCTATTCCAGTAGCTTCTTTCCAAGGATTTTTGACCTGTTACACTCTCTTCTTTCTTATTGTTTCCCTCTTTCCTATATGGTTTTTTGAAGACTAAAACAAAAGATACATCCTTTCTTTGCGAGCATTGTCTGCCTGTCTTGTAAACCCCTTAAATCACGTCGCTTCCCGCCTTGTCCAAGGCGATTTCCATAAAAATAGAATATTCCCTTTTAAAACATACCATTATTTTCTAAAATAAGACAACAGAAGACTTTACACCGGAATGTTCGTTAAAAGTAGAAGCGGTTATAACTAGAATCAATTCTCTTAGAAATCGGGGAACAAAAAATACAAGAGTCGTTCAAAGGTAAAACCTATCTTTTTAACTCAAAAAGTAAAGCGAGAGTGGTGCCACTAAAATTGATACCTTTACTGCTACAGAATTTATTTTTCTACATAGTCACTACAATTCTTAGTGCAATTTTGTTAGGAATTCCATGACGAATCTCTGCTTTTGACACACGTCTATTTCAGCGGTTGCTTTCTGAAAGTTTAACTCCATAAATATCTCTTACAAAGATTTCAAGTCATGAACGTGTAGGTTCAGTTATGATAATAATGCAATTTAAATCTCTTCTGAATTCGATCAGAATATAAATATAGGATGCAATACTTTTGTGAACACCCCCTGCATTTAATAGCGTCATGAAAAGGTTGTTGGTTATTGAAAGGAAAAACTTTAACACCAACGTTGCTTAATCTATTTTGAGTAGGGCAAAATACCCTAATAACTTTAAATATAGTGGCGTGCATGTTTGCAGAAAAAAATGATTGACCAGAATAAAATACGAAAAAGCAATATCAGCACAGTGAAATATTATATGTGGATGTCGCTATAAATTCAAAATGATCTAGAATTACGAAAAATATTTTTTTCTCTTTATATATGCAGATTCCTTATTTTTATCAATAAATTATTAATAAGATATGGATTATTTTCCATACTTTAATCTCTCTCTCTCTCTCTCTCTCTATATATATATATATATATATATATATATATATACATATATATATATATTATAATCATATGTAAATGAAGAAATCTCTTAAATTAAATTTCCTATATAAATAAAAGTTTACAAGATAACTTGTGTCCTTTTTTATTGGTGTATTTAAATTCCAAAGCCTTAAGTTGTAGCGGATCAACGTGATTTCAATCCGGCTGGCGAGGACCAAGGAGAGTTTATACCTAAAAAAGAGAAAGGCACAACTCAATACGGGCTATTTCGTCGCGCAGAATCGTCTCGGCGCTAAAACACGCAAGTACACAACCGACACGTCACACTCAACTCGACGTCTCGTTAAAAGACACAATGAACAATTACAAACTTATTACAATGGTGACCCCGGCAAGCGAACGGATTAGTTGAAAACTTTTGTAACGAACGGATACCCTAACGAACGTACACGTCAGGCCGAAAAAATCGGAGTTATAACCACGAAACACGTGTAAACCTAATTTCGGTTTACTCGAAAAAATCTTCGAGGATATTACAATAGCAACACGCACAGCTATCGTTGTTTTCCCTCGCTCATAGCTACAATAAATACGCGAGAAAAGTTATTAGAACTCATCGAATAATTTTGTTCTTAGTTGTTGGAACTTTATTCAAATTATAAAAAAAAAAAACGTTCAAATCAAATTATTAAAAAAATTCTTGTTGTTCTATTCACACACACACACACACACACACACACACACACACACACACACACACACACACACATATATATATATATGTATATATACACAGTGCAACCTGAATATAAGATACTTCTTATCCGGTACCTACAACTTTCTTATATCAGAGTTACATTTATATCAGAGTTTCTTATAGGGTTTGGTTGTACATTAACAAAGGCTCTAATTTGGACCAGTGAAAATATCTCTTATATTCCTTATATTCGGGTCCCTTATATCCGAGTTAGTATATATATATATATATATATATATATATATATATATATATATATATATATATATATTGTGAACAGAAAGTTGTTAGTTGAGACAGATCATTGGTACCGTCGGTTTAAAGCCCGATAATAAATATTCGAATATTGGCTGAAGAGAGCTTGATAAGGATACCTTAAACGGGCCTTATTATCGGGCTTGAAACCGACGGTACCAATGATCTGTCTCAACAAAAACCATTCTGTACACAAAATATTAATACGTACTTACATTTCAGATTTTCCTTTTAATTGAGCACTCTGATGGAATTCTTTTTCAAAAAAAACTAATCATATATATATATATATATATATTTTACACAGTGATCACCACTTATCAAGGCCTGGAAGCCACTCAGGGATAAGGGTTATTGCAAGTACATTACGTTAGTGTGGAGATTTAATGAAGTGTTTACTTAAGGGGGCGGTTCATTAGGAATTTGTTAACGTTGGACTTGAACAAATCCAAGTTTTAGTCCGGTAGGAAGCAGGCAGACGGAACAGAGTTCCACAGGCGTGCAGTTCTAAGAAAGAAGCTTTGTTCATGGAATCCACGTTTTGATTTAGGGGCAGATATATAGTGGGGGAAATTTTTCACAGTGGATTTAGCTAGACGGGTGTTTTTTGTGAAAGATTGGCGAGGGGGGACCAGAGATTGGAGTTCAGACGAGTTCCATGGAAATAACGATAAAACAAGGATAGGCTCGCAACGTCTCTTCTGTGCGAGAGAGGTTGCAGGGTAGAGAAAAGGGCATCCCCCACTAAGCCACGAAGTCTATTTTGTACTCTGTCAAGGCAGGATAGGCTGTTTTTAGCAGCTTCTGCCCAGATATGGCAACAGTATTCCATCCTTGGACGTACTTGGCTTTTATATAGATAGAGAATTGCATCAGTAGTGAGATATCTTCTGGAGCGGTAGAAGGATCCCATCATCTTTCCAGAGACCTTGGCAACATACTTGATGTACGTGCTCCATTTAAGATCAGGAGTAAAGGTCAAACCCAGAAGCTTGTCAAAACACGGGGCCTCTCCCAGACGAGAGCCATCCATCCCAATTGATGCTAGATGGGGATCAGAGCGTTGATGATGTAAGGATAGGAGTTTGGTTTTGGATGCATTAAAGGTAACCAGCCACATTTCCCCCCACTGAACCACGCGCTCGAGATCAGAGGAGAGAGAATGAGAGAGAAGTTTGTCATTTACAGCCTTTGATGTGTTGCCGTAGATGGTCGTGTCATCAGCATAGATGTCAACGAATGATTTAAGTATGTGTTTAGGGAGGCCATTGATGTAGATCAGGAAAAGAGTTGGGCCCAGGATTGACCCCTGAGGGACTCC
Organism: Euprymna scolopes; assembly: GCF_053919585.1. Taxonomy (NCBI): domain Eukaryota; kingdom Metazoa; phylum Mollusca; class Cephalopoda; order Sepiida; family Sepiolidae; genus Euprymna; species Euprymna scolopes. The sequence goes on along the minus strand of NC_136482.1, from coordinate 44,184,155 downwards.
AGCATTTATATTGCAGGCCTCCGATTTTTGTCCATCTACCACTACTCTTATCAGCCTATCGGAGAGAAATGATTTGATGATTGAGAAAACATTTCCAGTTATACCCTAGCTGGAAATCTTGTGAAGTAGACCCTAATGCCACACCTTGTCGAAGGCCTTTGATATGTCAAGAGCAATTGCCCTGGAAAGGAAGCCTTTGTCAAGAGATTCACTAATCCTGTGTGATATAACCATCAGCACATCTGCGGTAGATCTTGCAGAGCGGAAACCATATTGTGTGTCACTAAGAAGGTTTTTTTCTGCTGAGGTGGTTGACTACTTCTCTATTTAATATGGATTCCAGCAACTTACTCATAACACACAGGAGACTTATTGGTCTGTACTGAGAGGGAGAGGACTTATCACCTGAATTCTTAAATACAGGGAAAACTGATGAGGTTTTCCAGGGAGTCGGAAAGCACTTCTCTTTAAGGCAGCGCTTAAATAGTTTCGTAAATATGGGAGCAAGTTCTAGTTGAAGCTTTTTTAACACTATAATTTGGATGCCCTCAGGGCCAGTTCCTTTACTGGAATCTAGGTTCTTGAGTAGCTTGGCGACCTCATGCACGGATATTTGTATGTTACCTAGCTTGTTCTGTGTTATAGGAGGAAATAATGGGAGTTGATGGTTCTCGTCGCATAGGGTAGAATTAGCTGCAAAGTTCTTTGCAAATAGGTTGACCTTGTCTGACGCTAACGAGATGACCTCTGGTCCATTGATAATGGTTGGGATAGAACGCACACTTCTGTTCAGGATCATATTTGTTATTTGCCAAAACTGGTGGGAACCAAGCCGCTGATTAGCTACCTTGGATTTAACAGACTGGGCATATAGCTCTCTTGCATTTTTATTACTCTTTTACAGCGGTTGCTGGCAGTCCTGAAAGCAGCTTTAGTCTCAGTGCATCTATTACGTTGGTAGCTATGGAAAAAGTGATTTCTGTGCGCGATAGCAGCAGCACGTTCTGGGGAGAACCATGGCTGGCTGTTAGGTTTTTTATTGGAATTTTTAGATGGTATGAATTGGTCTATGCCTATAATTAACCATTCGGTCAGATCTGATACTATAGAGGACACTTCCTTTTTAAACATGGAGTGCAGAGGAAAATCAGATATGAACGTACGGAAGCTATCCCAGTCAGCCATAGAGTATCGGTATACAGTACGGTGGAGGGGTACGTCTGGGGGCTTCTTACATTTCGTTTGTATCTTAACTGATACGACGGAGTGGTCGGAGGATCCTAGAGGAGAATGAACGGAACATGAACATAGCTCAGGGGAAGTTGAGAGAAAAAGGCCTAGGAGGCTTGCATATTGACCGGGTGTATCGGGCACACGGGTGGGTTCGCGAACAATCAGAGTGAGGTCGTAAGCAATGGCAAAATAATGACAAAACCTCCCCTCATCATCTGTCTTATTTGAATGGGTCAGCCATTCTGCGTTATGGACGTTGAAGTCACCACAGATGTGGATGTTAGCCGAAGGATGTGCAGACAGTATGTGGTCTATTTTCTCAGATATGCTCTTAAAGATAGTAACTCCGCTGTTGTGGGGCCGATAGAGGGCAAATATAAATGCGGCGGTATAAGCAAGTGTAACCCTGAAGCACATATTGGGTAAATTAGGATCTTGTCTAGAGATATCCCTGCCACCCGGGAAGCCATCCTTAATGTAGGCACATATTCCATGCCCATGGCGATCTTGGGGGTCAGATTTAGCTGTTTAATTAGAGTATCCGTTAATTATGAACTCATCTAGGGAAGTGATCGGTCCTATTCCAGTTTCACTTAGAAATAATATGTTCGGTTTCGTCTCCTGTAATTGGGTTTCAACCTCTGGAAGGTTGGAACGTAGACTCCTGATGTTGGAGAAGGAGACCTGTAGTAGGGGTCTACGTTGGAAGATGGGGTTCTAGGTTTAATGGAGTTTTTATTCTGGAGATATTTCATGTTGAGGTTTTGGGATTTGTGGAATAGGTCGGCATACTTGGTTAGAGCAGTACAGAGAGGGAAAGTAAGAGAGAAAAAGGAAAAAAAAATTTTTTTGCAGCACGCGAAAAGGTAAAGCCGTAATAATTACCCACTAGTATGGCATCGAGAGGCCCCACCAGAGACTACTGCATGGTCCAGATCCACTCACCAAATGGCAATACAGCAGTCCCAGTTCTTTGCGCCTGCTGATAGGACAGCCTCCTTAGTGTTTAATCCAAGGTTCGGGTCCCTGACTATCAGGCGGATAACTTCAGCCCAGACAAAACGTTTACCTCCAGCACCCTTACTAGTGACATGGTCACGAGTGCAGATATAGACAGACAAATTTCTGACATCTCAGATTACTGGTTACCAAGTATTACCGACCTTTAAGCAGTTTTTCTTCGCCCTTTTTCAGAAAAATCACTCATTGGATGAGGACTGAGGGACACAAAAGGAGAAGTGAGAATTACTGGAGCTGCCAATAACACATCCACTGTATGATCTACTCTCCATTAATATATATATATATATATATATATATATATATATATATATATATATAAAATAAAGAAGTCATTTTTATGAGTGCAATCTTTGTTTGCTAAGCTCAAGGAACAGTTAGTCCGTAAAATTTATTTTGTTTCCATTTAATGAAATTATTGACTATTTTCTGGTATAATTTTTTTATTGTGTCTAAACAACGGTAATGAGTTTCGTATATCTGTCTCAATATGTGGAGGATGCAACATTATGGTTTGCGCAGGTAGATGCATTCTTTGAAATACACAATGTTCCTTCGCAAAGGCAGTTACGCGTGTTGTACTGTGATTGTAGCAAATACAGCCCGGAACTTAATTACAAATCCGCCTCCAGGCATTACCTATGAGGAATTAAAAGAGGTATTGAAACGGAATACTGCCTCGGAGGAAAGCAAATTCCGTACACTCATGCAGGACGAGCATCAAGGTGACAGACCTCTACAGATTTTCAAAGACGGTTAAAAGATCTTTCAAACTCCTCGGCGGAAAACGCACCAACCAGTCGCTATACTGGCCACCAAAGCTGGAGTAGAACACTGCTGAACAATTAACTACCATGATAGAAAAGATTCTAGAATTCGAATCCAAACCCAGCATCAACCCTGGTTTATTTAGACTTTAGCAGTAGCTGGGGCAACTGCAACCGATTTCAGTTAATGACGAATTATTAATAAAGATTGACGTCTTGTGGCGAGACAGACAAATTCCTTATGTCAGGAATCGAAGTCGTAATAATTCCCTGACGTAGTATTGGACCATACTGGTACCATCTCACTTATGGTGAGAGGGCTTGCCAGTGCCGGCCAGTCTGCTCGTTTAACCCGGAGAAACGAATCACGGAAGACACGAGCACGTCATGTGCCCTCGGCAAGTGTTCACAAAATCATGCAATTTTCGTTAATGATTATATGTTGAATCTTGTTGTCATTATTGGGGGACAAACGATCCTCATTCTACATTTGGCCGTTACGCCTGGTAACTAATAAAAAAATCGGACATTTCTCTACTTGCCATAAAATCTTTCGACAATAGCAACTTATGGTAAAGTTTTATTGACCTTCGACCTCAAACTTCGCCGAGCCGCTGGGTGTTCATAATTGTGGACCTACTCTATCCAATTCTGTGTGCTGATTTCCCAAGTCAATTATACATGTTGGTTGATATTAGGAAGCAGAGACTTGTGGATAATTCAACATCCCCGTGTGTTCCTGCACATTTCTTAACTAACACCGTATCGTGTCCCAAAATTTTGCCCGCCTGTTCACCGGATGTAGACCTCCTGTTTTCTTTCATCCAAGACGACTCGTACCTGATCGTCTCAAGAAGGCTAAAGTCAAAGAGACCACATGCTCCAAGTCTGGTTAATCCGTCCTTTCAAAAAGTCCGTGTGCATATCCTCTTCACTTAGTAAGAAAGGATGAAAACAAAGTTTTGCCCTGTTGGAGACTATCGTCGACTAACTTCTGTCACTGTTCCCGACGGATATTCATCTCAAACCTCTAAGATTTTTCAGCTAAACTTCATGGTTGCATGATATGTAGTAAGACTGATCTCATTCGGGCATACTATGACATTCCTATGAATACAGAGTATATCCCTAAGATAGCAATAACTACTCCCTTTGGGAATTTTATGTAGCTTTCTTTGTCATTTTTCTTTCGGAATGCGACGAGTATGTGTCAAAGATTTATGGACGAAGTTGTCCGAGGATTGGATTTTGTATTTGCCTATATTGATGATTTGTTGGTTGTTAACGACACAGAGAAAAACAAAACAGATAAAACACCTCACGCAGCTTTTGGAACGATTCAGAACACACAATGTACACATAAATGAAGACAAATGCGTGTTTGGACAGAATTCTCTCGATATTTTAGGTCATTTGATTGACACTAATCGATCGCTTCCAACGAATTTCACCTCCGATAACTTTACGAGATTACGTGAATTTCTAAGCATGGTGAATTTACACTGAACCTAAATAAGCGGCCAAAAAGAAGGAACTATTTAAATAGAAAGCTTTTCATCATTTGTTAATCTCACTTTTAAAATGGTGTGATTTTTATGATTGTTGGGGTGATCGGGGATATTTACGTTGAAAATACACACGTGAAGCAATTTCGTTGAAACGTTTTCCGGTTAATAACATATGCTACAGCGGCCGCTGAAACGAGATCTTGTCACTCAGAAGAGTCACTGTTTTTTTTACAGCGACGAAACAGAATAAAAAAGTAGAAAAATTATTTTTTTCATCATCAAATCAAAATACTGAATTGCCAATATCTTCAAGAGACATGCAAATCAGAGAGAAATGCAACGATAAAAAAAGATAAATGAATCCTCCATAGAAAGGGAAATCGGGGAAGGACAATCTGTCAAATCAGCTAAGATCGAGCGATGGAGGGAAACGGCCGCATTAGATATGCTGGATCTGATTTGGTACTGCTTGGCTTTTTTAAGACATTGGTTAAGTGGTGTCCGTTGTTCGTAGCCGGAGGCAAAGCTGCTCCACAGAATCGAATTAGCATAGCTTATGCAGGTGCAACAGCTTTGACCTCCTAAGGTTCAGCAAGAATAAATTGTGAAGAATATCATTTACCATGGGAATGGATGTAAAACTAAAATACATATTTCCACCTGTTTGGTGGCATAAGAAAAGTAGGCTTATGTGGTATCTATCTATCTATCTATCTATCTATCTATCCATCTATCTATCTATCTATCTATCTATCTATCTCTCTCTCTCTCTCTCTCTCTCTCTCTATATATATATATATATATATATATATATAGTTGGTGCAAAATGTTTGCCGATTTAAAATTTCATTTTGAAAAATTAAAAACTGTGTCTTTCCTTGACGGGTTGAAACTGTGACGGTGCAGTAAGGCTGCAGAAGAAGTAAGGTAGCGCCCGCACTGACGAAATATCTCATATCAATAACGACGTTTACTTTTTGTAAACTTGATTCCATCAGTTTTGACGTGAAATATTAGTATTCCTCGTGTCTGATCTCCTCTTGTGGTGTTAACATAAGACCATCTAAACGGTTTTGTAAGCCTCGAAGTTTACGTACTAGATGCTTTCAGTGTGTAATGAAATGTCAATGACTATTGATGTAGAGATAAATTTATCATTAATTATTGAGCAAATTTGTTTATAAATGAATTGTTTTCAGTAAATTGTTGTTTAATCTATATTTTCAAAACGTTCAACCTGAGTACAAATGCGTAAAGATTTTTAAAGACGTTTAGGCCAGAAATGTGTTACTATTCGTTTGAATTTTTCTAATTTCCGTTCAAAGTAAGATGGATCACAGAATGATTCATTTTTAAACTATTAAAACAATATTAACATATTTCATTTGCTTATTGCTATGGCGGAATTACTTATGAATGAACATATCCATATACATTAATGCCGGCGGATAAAGCATTATTGGGGGGTCTAGATCCTGAGTGCCAACAGGATTTTGTTTGTTGGCTTGACTAACAAACTCAGTTTTGTATGTTTTTTTTAATACATTTTTCTACTCTATTCCCATGTTATGTTTTCTTAACTAGAGTTATAATACTGGCAAATGAGGATTCCAATGTATGTGCTCACGAAAATTCGCTATCACACAGAAGAACGTGGATTAGATCATCAAGGGATACCCTGTCTCAATAATTCCAGTTAATTTTGTTAGGAAACGAAAAACGAGCACGCTTTCTTACTAATTACGAACTGAACAAATAGTCTCAATATAGCGTTTTTTTTTTTAAATTTTCAATTCACCTATCACGAAAAAGCAATATGGGAAACTGGCAATGTGTATACAGAAAAAAAGATATATTTTGTCCTCAAAAAAAAAAAAAAGAATTTCCGAGAAGGTCGATACAGACCAAACCAGATTGATGCACAATAGTGGGGTAAGTTTGATACTCAAGATCGGTTAGGTTGATTCAGTTTGGGACAGATTAATTCAAACAAAAATTAATAAGTGAGAAAACAGCAACTATGCTGCTTTTACCATAATAGAACCGCACTTGGCAAGGCTTAAAAAAAAAAAGCCAAATACAATAAACACTATTAAGATTTTCAACTGAATGACTAGAGTATTTTCACGTAATTTACGAAAAAATTAAAAATATGCAAAAAAAGAAAGACATTAAAATATTTCATATCACGCAAAACATAAGAAGTGAGTTATAGCAGCTTTCAAAATGAAGTAAGAATTGTTTTTTGGTAGGAGATTATTTGCAAAATTCACAAAAATGATTCATTTCGGCGTTGTCGCACTCCTCAATGAAAAATGGTCAGAAATGGCATGCACTACGTTTTCTGTTTCCTCCTGGGGCGCAGGACGATGTAATCAGTATCCTAGTGTCTAATGGGAAGATTCTCTTGCAGTTGAATCCGCTGATGATGATCGAGGCTGGGCAACATCATCAATGCTCATCTGTTTACCTGGATGAATCCAATTGCTGCTGGCAACAGGAAATGTACGTTTGAATGATCCGAGGACTGTTCTGTCCAAAGGCTAGGGGCGATGACTTGTGTAAGGAGGAAAGCTGAGCAGAACGATGTTCTATTTCCCCCAAAATAGACTACATCTTATGACACGTGGGATTTGTGGTTGTCTAACATGAGCAGCATGTTCTCGGCTGGACTGCAAAAGAAGCAAAATAGCGCCGGCATTGAAGGACGATCTATTTTACCACCCATCCAGAGCGACTGGCAAAATTATGTGCATCTGTAAGTGCACCGTTCATCATGATGTCTCTGAAGTTCACTCTTGGAAAAATCAAGCAAGCGGCACTGAGTTCCGATTGAAGCATTGTCACAGTTTCACCACTTTAATGAGAGATCATCTTGGAGACTTGCTTGACCCCTACTTCTGAGTCTTCTGTGAGGTTCTAAAAACTGTTTGATCTAGATTGAAGATATCTCCCGAGAAATCCATAATGTTTGTACAGGCCTTTCATGCTATCAAAGAGTGTTGTCACATTCGTTTTGTTGAACGCAGTTGTCCTTACAAGGATGGTCAATTCTGAAGTCCGGGAATCATTTTGTTTTAGTGTTGCTTCTGAAAACTGAACAGCCGGTCCTCTTCTGTTTGATAACAATTGTCAGGGAATTTGTTTTTGTTTCTTTCACCGAGTTGATAAGCCGACCTTCTATGTGTTTTACTGTCAACCAAAAACCCGAATCTTGACTCGTTGATGATGTATTCCACAAGCTCGTATCGTCGAATTGACTAAAAACTTGTCGTGATCGACGGCTTTCTGGAAAAATTTGCATCCCTCACGTGTCGTCTTTTTCTTGAATGCTTTGAACAAAGTGTCTTCATCAGCTTGGCGAAATGTCAGTCCACTAGCCACTGTCTCTACAAAATTTTCCATGTCTTGAAATGAATAGAGCCTTCTCTCAATCTTTCTTTTGCACTTTTTCACCATTTGTATTTATACACAAAAAAGTACAAATAATAAAAACGTATAAGTACTATGTTGTAAAGAAAAAAAAAAGAGTACACAACATCTCATCTCACTTAAGCAGGTACTTTCCATAGACTCGTTTTCACGTTTGTCCCATCTGCTCCAGTGGCCTGTTTTTGTAAAATACAGTCTTCCAAATTTGCATATTTGCATATGTGCGCGAGAACACACGAGTTCTGCAAGACTGCAATGTTATATAAAGCCACAGGCGCCATCTTGGACCCTTTTCAGCATCATGACGCTGTGTTGGCAAAGCGTAAACCGAGGCCGTTTAAGAAGTAAGCCTGCGTTCCCACAATTTTCACCACAAAAACCTACATGAAAAACGTTAGTACAAACCAGAGGCTGGTCGATACAGGTTGGGGCATGATGATACATATTTCAACTTGCTACATATCAATCTGTATCGCAGGAGGTTTCTTCAAAACATAGCATAGCAAATAGACACTTTACAATAAAAGGCATCTATTTTCTCGCTGTGTGGTTAGCTTTCATAGATCTTCAGTTAGCACTCAATAACTTGCCAACTTTGCCGACAAAAAGCTCCAGCCACTATAACGATTAAGAAAGGTAGTTGAAATTTTACTCTTGTTGAATAAGCTTACACTGAGTGATTTCAGCGTAGGCGTGAATTGTTTCCTGTACAATCTAAAGGTTGAGGGTGAGGTCGGACCTTAATAAAACATAGATCAAAAGCGAAACTGACAGATTCAACAAAATTCCCGTGACATTGTTTATCAACGAAATTTTGACAAAGTTGTATAACAACTTGCCCCTGTTTCCTCTGCAGTGTTGACAACACTGAAGAAAAAATAGCGTTTCATTTTGAACTATAACATTGAGTAAACGTTAACGAAAAAAATAATATACTGTCTAGAACACTGATATAAATTAAAGCAACGAAACATCTTCGTTTTCATAAAAAATACTAAACTCTAATAACAATGAGCCGTGACTAAGTAAATATTCACGAAATATGGGGAATTTTTTTTGTTTTTTTCTCGTCTATTGTAAAAACCTTCGTCACTATAGAGAAAGAAGAATACTTTTCTTTTTTTTTTTCTTATGTCTCCATTTGTCTAACCCGGCACTAAATACCATACAACAGTTTTGGTTTGAGAACATTTTAAAAGCCAACTATTGTGGGGGAAAATGTATAGTTTTCAAGGGGAAGTTAAACTGTAAGTGCAATGTTTTTGTGAGTCCTATTCAGTGGGAAACGAATTCATGTTCCTCCATCAGATGCTCTAAACATGATTAGTTAAAAAAAGCCGTACATCATTTACTAGTAATAATTATACAAACATGGATGAGGCCATGACACAATTGAAAGGATTACAGATTCATAAAAAACAAAAGCGAAATGAACTTGAAAGACAGCAACGCACAAATTCGTATTGAGCGGTTACTTTCTATAGTAGTAAAAATAATGCGTACGCAGATAATAATGCTGCAATTTTATACGATACAATCTTGAAAGCAATTAACAAATTCTTATATGCACGGCGGGGAAAAAGATAAGTCGTTTGCAGCATACTATAGAAGTTACGAATACATCTTTAGTATAAACAGTCAGCATGTCCGATCAGATAAAAGTTCGTTTGCTATTACGCAAGACTGCTGACAAAAAACAAAAAACAAAACAAAAAAAAAACTGTGGATTTATTTTGCCACGAAAACCTGAGCTATTTTTCACCGATACGGTGAAACACCTTACAGAATTTTTCATCTCGAAAATTTCTCTATTCCATAAAATGTTCGAAATGCCTAAATCTAGTTAAAAGCGGCGGAGATGATTCCGTAGCTTATGCGGCCGTGATCAATAAACACTGCGACGAATTTAAATTATCAGATCTCAGCTTGGACAATTTGAAATGTCAAGTATTTCAACATGGACTTACATCAGGTATAGGTGCAGTAATCAGGTGTGTTTTAACAAAATTAGAACATATACTGTGTGCAACACTATGAACAGAAGATTATCAGACGATAAAAATCATTAAAAAGACTATAAAGAATAAAAATAGCATTTAAAATAGGGGACACTTAATAAAAACTGTAACCGACGGATTTGACATTGAGACTTCCAAACAACACTAGAACTACGACGTTCTTGTAGAAAAAAAAGAATTTACAGTCTGTAGACAATGTATGACGAGCAAAACGCTATCACGTCTAATGCAGAAATAACACTACGCCTGCGTGATGGTACAGGAAATCCGGTTTGTATTCATTTGCATCAGTTTGCGCCCCCGCGGATATAAAAGACATCGGATTTTCTTTGTGTCGGCAGTATTTTTCTTTCATTTGCTTCGATCGGTGAAAGAGATTTCGTGTTGTTTGTTTCAGAAATAGGGCGAAGGCGGGGAATATTCAGTATCGGGATCAAGGTCAGGAAAAAAGGGATAGTAAGAAGAACGAACTGAAAATAGAACATTCTGCTTCAAACTATCTCTGCGTTATGGCTGAAGGAAGGTTCGACCTAAAATTAGTACCGGAATATGACGGTACAACATCTAGTGTAGACTGGTTAGAGAGAGTGGACGTTATCTGCAAACTCTCGAGTTGAACAAGTCATCCCCTTGCGAATAGCTGGAGGAGCTTTCGACGTTTACCAATAGCTGTCAGATACAGAGATACATGGACGAAAGATGCACCGCTCAGGGCCTTTGCGCTTGCCCCATATAAGGCATACACGCAGTTTTCAAGACACACCTTACACTAGGACGAGTCGGTAAATGAATTACAGGCTGCGTTAACAAAGCTCTCAAACCTGTTCGGAGGAGTCCAGAGCCAGACGCTGAAGTATGCATTCATGGCTGAACTGCCTGCCCATACCCAGGAGTTGCTGCATGCATCTGCTGATATCAACCAGATCCCAACAGAAAGTATACTCAGCCGAGCAATGTCCGTGATGAATAACGAACGGGTTGCAGCCGCTGTCGATAGGTCAGACACGGAAAAAGTGCCTCTACACAAGCCCTCTGAGAACTCACCGCAGTGTTTCAATTGCTCTCGAGTCAACCATCCTGCTAAGCACTGCCAGCTCAAATAATTGAGGCAGCGCCGTATGTAATACTAACCAGAGTAGCAAGCGTCCGCGTATTTGTGCATTGTGTGGACGTGCGTGCGAGCGGTGACGTGCTGGAGGAGGGGTTCACTTGCTGCAGGGAAGTGTTGGGTAGTAAAAGAGAAAAAATGGCGCCTGGTGTTTTATAAACTGTGGTCTCGCGAAATCGCGAGATCACGAGAAAACAGAGGGCACACATGCAAATGAGACAAGGCGAAAAAATGCATAAAAAGCAAGCTTGAGTGAGAGGAAGGGACAGTGTCGTTTACAGTCAAGAGGATATTGTGTTACTATTGCAAGAGTTGGTGACGATTGAAGTTGAATTAGATACACCAGGCATTCGATGCTACCGATGACAAAAAGAGGGATATATCGCATAAAAACGGAAACAGGGGCGAGATGTTAGCGCCACTCTCGCCCCGAGTAGAATGAGTACCGGCCTGTTAATGATTACCGCGAACTAAACGACCATGTGGACACATACACAGCCCGTGCGGATCTGTGTTCACAAAAGCTGATAGACTGCAGAGGCAGGGGTCCGACATGTCAGTGTTGGACTTAAGAAAGGCCTATCTTCAGGTGCATGTGCATTGTTCTGGGAGAGATACTGCTTACCTAGAATAGGATTTGGGCTTAACGTAGCCTCATCCATTATGCAGGCAATTGTGTTGGCTGCTTTCTTCAAAGATGTAACTGTTCAACAAGCAAAATCGGCATATATAGATGATTTATACATCAACAACAGCGTGGCGATTGCGGAACGAGTGAAGCTGCATTTTCTTCGGTTTGGACTGGAAAGAAAGATACCAGAGCGACGTGAAAATGGCGCACGAATGCTTGGATTGGATGTCTCGGGGGAGCGTGACATTCTGCGATGGAAGTGTGGTAGTATGATTCCAGATGTTCCAGCGACCGTGACACGTATAACCATTTTCTCCGTGTGTGGGAAACTGATCGGGCATCGACCAGTGTGTGGGTGGCTACGAGCAGTAATAGGAATCATAAAGCGACGAGCCAACACCGTAACTCAAGGATATGACGACACCACATAGGACGTTCCACTTCAACAAATGCTACAGGAAAAAATAGCCAGGGTGAATCAGAGCGATCCCTCAAATGGTCAATGGTGTGTAAATTTACTAGACGTATTTTATACCCGTGGCGGCGTAAACTGATGCAAATGAGTACAAACCGGATTTCGTGTATCATTACGCAGGCGCAGTGCCATTTGTGCATTGGACGTGTTAGAGGTTGGATCGTCATACATTGTCTACACTGCCCCTCTGATCCCTGGTAATCTTCGGCGCGTACTTCGCTGCAAGAATGGTTCTGGGGTCTCTGTATTCTGTATTGTCTGTGGGCCAGGCAGTGTCATGCACTCAATATCATCTGAAGTTTCATCTGCTCTGCCAGGTGGAATGACATTTCCGACGCTTCTTCATTTTGGGTTGTTTTTCGGCCAGCAGTGTAATACATGCAGTGTCATCTGAAATCTCATCATCTGCATTACCAGAGGGGATGATATATGTCCGGGGTCGTATATCTTCACATGGCGCGGACACCATCAACACCAATTGCTTGCGGGCTGAACACTTCCGTTACTGTTCCTTCTTGGAACTTGGATGTGCATCGATAACCTGCCGGTTTTACCCATACAGGGTCACCCAGATGGTATTGGGTTTGTGCGGAGGCTGGTAACGTGGGGACTAGGTCGATGTTCTTCACCCTAACTTCATATCTATAGATCCCGTTGGCAGGTGCAGTCAACGATGTTGTATCGTTCTTGAGCGTGACATTGTACCAATACACTGCTTCCTGAACAGTGAATCTCTTTCTGGCTGCAATCCGCTTAATACTGCGGTGACATCGTTCTGCAATGCCATTGCCTGCTGGCACGTATGCACAACGAAACCGCAGACGTACTCCCCAACCAGCGGAAAATTCCTTGAATACCTTACTGGTAAATGCAGTGTCGTTGTCAGTAAGCATGTCGTGCGATGGGCCACGTTAAAAAAATATCGACTGAAGATGCTGAATGATGTGTCTGGAGACCTGCTGCGACAACATCCACTAAATTGTAAAACGCGCTGGACCTCAATCGGTGAGCGTCAGGAAATTTCTGCTGTTTAAGTGTGTTTTATCCATCCTCAGCCTTTGCTCATTAACTTGTACCGCCAATTTTCCTAATGCCCAATTAGCTGGGGACGGATCAATCGTCCGATACGACCTACTCATGAAATACTGAAATCCTTCCGGAGTAATCAGCTTCAAAGTTGGTGTTATCGCGGATTTACCTACTATTGAACTTATACATAAATGCTGTAAGAAAAAGCATTAATGTGGGATCTAAATTCGGAGATCCAACAAAGCTTGTTCGTTGTCTAGACGAACAAATTCACACTTTGCAATAAATATTGTTTATACATTTTTCTACTTTATTCCCATGTTATGTTTTCTTTGTAACCCTTTAACCTGTTTTGAAATGTTGGGATGAGGGCTGCTTGTTTATATGATTGTATTAATCGGACTATGGTTCTCATCTTTATTGTTATTTGTGCAACGTTTCGACCTTCATCACGTATGTCGGTTGTTGTTTGAAAACAGAAGTAGAAAAGTTTTTTATTTGATTTTCAAACAACTGACGTACTCGATAAAGGTTAAAGGACACTCCGACCGAAACTTTGCACTAATAACAATCAAATAAGAACAATATAAGCAATAGAGGAGTATAAAAGTTATGAAGAAATTAAAGCATATTCTGATAGATTTTTATTCGTAATTAAATTATTTCCGATTATTTTACATCATTATAATTTTAAAGTCAATAAATATCCGATTACTGATGTCCGTTAATAATGCACGATAATATAAGACAGCTTCCCAGCTGAATACAGCGTGGTTGTCTTCAAACTTTATGAAAAGAAATACTTGATGAGCGCTCTTGGATAATTAATTTCTTGTTGATAAATATTCCGCCTATCCTACCATTTCTTTCCTGCCCTCCTATAGTGGTGATTATAACCCCACTAGTTCAAGTTCTTATACTCGAGTAGCATATTGACCTAGATAATTTGTGACTGATTAGTAAATTAAATAAAAGTAAAACAAAACACCGTTTACATATCAAATTTATACATACGCACGTGAATCGTGTAATAATTTTATTACAATTGAGAAAAACAGTAACTTTAATCACTGATTAGTTTGAAATATTAACGTGTGCATCTGTCACGATATCTGTGTCTCACTAACCTGATTTGCACGCTTTATCCCTTTGAACCTGTTTGTTAAAAGTCATTTTGTAAAAAAGCATTTCAACTGATATGAATCTAACATTGTTGAATGCTAATTCGATTTATATTCATTATTTTCAAGTTGCATTTCATTTCGGAATGTTGCCTCCGTTCATTGATTTCATTGCAATATCAGCACTAAATTAATTACAATTGTTTCAACATATGTAATCAAATAATTCCAGTTATTTTTCCATAAAATAAAATTAAACACACACACAAAAACACACACACACATACACATACACACACAAACACATATATATATATACCTATATATGTTTTACATGTATTTTATAAAAGTGTATATATATATGTATATATATATATGTGTGTGTGTATGTGTGTGTGTGTGTGTGTGTGTGTGTGAATAAGAGTTAGTAACATCTTGTAAGTGCATTATTTCTTAAGGTTAAAAAAATAAACACTTTAGAAAACATTTTTGCCCGAAACACTGAGTGACTTATTGAGTTTGTATTAGTTTATTTCACTCAGTAATATAGGAGCTTGCAGAACTAGTAAAATAATAATAAAAACACAGCACAAATTCACATTCTGCTCACTCCCTTTCTTTCTTTGACATAATTAGTCATTATATTTATGTTTGTAATGGATTAGTCTTTACTTTCTAGATTGTTTTATTACCTTTGGTTGTTTAATATACACAGCCAACTATAAAAAATAGAAAGGAAGTAGTAATAGACAGCGAGACAAAAAGAATAAGAAAAGTGAAAGAAAAAGAGACAGCGAAGATAAGAGTGTGTCAAACAATATACAGAAATATATAAATTGTATGTTATTCATATAATTGTATGTTATTCATATAAATTGTATGTTATTCATATACATTGTATGTTATTCAAATAGATTGTATGTTATTAATATAGATTGTATGTTATTCATATAGATTGTATGTTATTCATATAGATTGTATGTTATTCATATTAATTGTATGAAATTCATATAGATTGTATGTTATTCATATAGATTGCATGTTATTCATATAGATTGTATGAAATTCATATAGATTGTATGTTATTCATATAGATTGCATGTTATTCATATAAATTGTATGTTATTCATATAGATCGTATGCTATTCATATAGATTGTATGCTGTTCATATAAATTGTGTGTTATTAATATAGATTGCATGTTATTCATATAGATTGTATGAACTTCATATAGATTGTATGAAATTCATATAGATTGTATGAAATTCATATAAATTGTATG
The DNA here is from genome assembly GCF_053919585.1 of Euprymna scolopes. Taxonomy (NCBI): domain Eukaryota; kingdom Metazoa; phylum Mollusca; class Cephalopoda; order Sepiida; family Sepiolidae; genus Euprymna; species Euprymna scolopes. Next base: position 44,168,531 of record NC_136482.1, on the reverse strand, counting down.
TTATTCATATAGTCTGTATATTATTTATATAGATTGTATGTAATTCATAAAGATTGTCTGCTATTCATAAAGATTGAATGTTATTCATATAGATTGTATATTATTCATATAAATTTTATGTTATCCATACAAATTGCATGTTATTCATATAAATTGTATGTTATTAATATAGAATGTATGTTCTCAATATAAAGTTTATGTTATTCATATAAAATGTATGTTAATCCATTAAAATGTATGTTATTCATGTAAATTGTATGTTATTCATATAGTATGTATGTTATTCATATATATTGTATGTTATTCATAGAGATTGTATGTTCTTCCTATAGAACTTATGTTATTCGTATAAATTTTAAGTTATTCATAAAGATTGTATGTTATTTATACAAATTGTATATTATTCATATAAATTGTATGTTATTAATATATATCGTATGTTATTCACATTTACATTATATGCTTTCATATTGATTGTAAATTTTTCATATAAATTGTATGTTTTTCATATAAATTGTATGTTATTCATATAAATTGTATGTTATTCAACTAGATTGTACGTTTTTCATATAAATTGTATGTTATTCATATAAATTGTATGTTATTAATATAGATTGTATGTTAGTCATACAAATTGTATGTGATTCATATAGATTGTGTGTTATTCATATAGATTGTATGTTATTAATATAGATTGTATGTTATTCATATAGATTGTGTGTTATTAATATAGATTGTATGTTATTCATATAGATTGTGTGTTATTAATATAGATTGTATGTTATTTATATAAATTGTATGTTATTCATATAGATTGTCTGTTATTAATATAGATTGTATATTATTCATATATATTGTATGTTATTAATATAGATTGTATGTTATTCATATAGATTGTATGTTATTAATATAGCTTGTATGTTATTCATATAGATTGTGTGTTATTAATATAGATTGTATGTTATTCATATAAATTGTATATTATTCATATAGATTGTGTGTTATTCATATAGATTGTATGTTATTCATATAGATTGTATGTTATTAATATAGATTGTATGTTATTCATATAGATTGTATGTTATTAATATAGATTGTATGTTATTCATATAGATTGTGTGTTAATCATATAGATTGTATGTTATTCATATAAATTGTATGTTATTTATATAGATTGTATGTTATTCATATAGATTAAATGTTATTCATATAGATTGTATGGTATTAATATAGATTGTATGTTATTTATATAAATTGTATGCTATTCATATAGATTATATGTTATTCATATAAACTTTATGTTATTCATATACATTTTTGGTTATTCATATAAATTGTATGTTATCCCCACAAACTGTATGTAATTCATATAAATTGTATGTTATTCATATATATTGTATGTTATTCATATAAATTGTATGTTATTCATATAAATTGTATGTTATTCATATAAATTGTATGTTATTTATATAAATTGTATGTTATTCATAAAGAATTTATAATATGTATATATATATATATATATATATATATATATATAGAATGTATGCTACTGATATAGATTTATGCTATTCATACAGAATGTATATAATTCATATAGATCGTATGCTATTCATATAGATTGTATGCTATTTATAAAAATTGTGTGTTATTCATATAGATTGTGTGGTCTTTATATAGATTGTGTGTTATTCATATAAATTGTATGTTATTCATATAAATTGTATGTTAATCATATAGATTGTGTGTTATTCATATAAATTGTATGTTATTCATATAAATTGTATGTTATTAAAATAGAATGTATGTTATTCATATAAATTGTATGTTATTCATATAGATTGTGTGTTATTAATATTGAGTGTATCTTATTAATATAGATTGTATCTTATTTATATAAATTGTATGCTATTCATATAGATTGTATGTTATTCATATACATTTTATGTTAATGATATAAATTGTGTGTTATTCATATAGATTGTGTGTTATTCATATAAATTGTATGTTATTCATGTAAATTGTATGTTATTCATATAAATTGTATATTATTCATATAGAATGTATGATATGTATACATATATATATATATATATAGAATGTATGCTACTGATATAGATTTATGCTATTAATATAGAATGTATATAATTCATATAGATCGTATGTTATTCATATAAATTGTATGTTATTAATATAGATTGTATGTTATTCATATAAATTGTATGTTATTCATATAGATTGTGTGTTATTCATATAAATTGTATGCTATTCATATAAATTGTATGTTATTCATATAGATTGTGTGTTATTCATATAAATTGTATGTTATTCATATAAATTGTATGTTATTCATATAGATTGTGTGTTATTCATATAAATTGTATGCTATTCATATAGATTGTGTTTATTCATATAGATTGTGTGTTATTCATATAAATTGTATGTTATTCATATAAATTGTATGTTATTCATATAAATTGTATGTTATTCATATAGATTGATGTTATTCATATAGATTGTGTGTTATTTATATAGATTGTGTGTTATTCATATAAATTGTATGTTATACATATAGATTGTGTGTTATTTTTATAAATTGTATGTTATTCATATAAATTGTATGTTATTCATATAAATTGTATGTTATTCATATAAATTGTATGTTATTCATATAGATTGTGTGTTATTCATATAGATTGTGTGTTATTCATATTAATTGTATGTTATTCATATAAATTGTATGCTATTCATATAGATTGTGTGTTATTTATATAGATTGGGTGTTATTAATATAAATTGTATGTTATTCATATAAATTGTATGTTAATCATATAAATTGTGTGTTATTCATATAGATTGTGTGTTATTCATATAAATCGTGTGTTATTCATATAAATTTTATGTTATTCATATAAATTGTATGTTATTCATATAAATTGTATGTTATTCATATAGATTGTATGTTATTCATATAAATGCTATGTTATTCATATAAATTGTATGTTATTCATATAAATTGTATGTTATTCATATAGATTGTATTTTATTCATATAAATTGTATGTTATTCATATAAATGCTATGTTATTCATATAGATTGTATCTTATTAATATAGATTTTATGTTATTCATATAAATTGTGTGTTATTCATACAGATTCTATGTTATTCATATAGATTGTACGTTATTCATATAGATTGTGTGTTGTTCATATAAATTGTATGTTATTAATATAGATTGTATGTTATTCATATAGATTGTATGTTATTCATATAAATTGTGTGTTATTCATATAGATTCTATGTTATTCATATAGATTGTATGCTATTCATATAGATTGTGTGTTATTCATATAAATTGTATGTTATTAATATAGATTGTATGTTGTTCATATAGATTGTATGTTATTCATATAAAGTGTGTGTTATTCATATAGATTGTATGTTATTCATATAGATTGTACGTTATTCATATAGATTGTATGTTATTAATATAGATTGTATGTTATTCATATAGATTGTATGTTATTAATATAAATTGTACGTTATCCATTTAGATTCTATGTTATTCATATAGATTGTACGTTATTCATATAGATTGGGTGTTATTCATATAAATTGTATGTTATTAATATAGATTGTATGTTATTCATATAAATTGTATGTTATTCATTTAGATTTTGTTTTATTCATATAGATTGTATGTTATTTATAATTTGTATGCTATTCATACAGATTGTATGTTATTCATATAAATTGTATGTTATTCATGTAAATTGTATGTTATTCATATAAATTGTATATTATTCATATAGAATGTATGATATGTATACATATATATATATATATATATAGAATGTATGCTACTGATATAGATTTATGCTATTAATATAGAATGTATATAATTCATATAGATCGTATGTTATTCATATAAATTGTATGTTATTAATATAGATTGTATGTTATTCATATAAATTGTATGTTATTCATATAGATTGTGTGTTATTCATATAAATTGTATGCTATTCATATAGATTGTGTTTATTCATATAGATTGTGTGTTATTCATATAAATTGTATGTTATTCATATAAATTGTATGTTATTCATATAGATTGTGTGTTATTCATATAAATTGTATGCTATTCATATAGATTGTGTTTATTCATATAGATTGTGTGTTATTCATATAAATTGTATGCTATTCATATAGATTGTGTTTATTCATATAGATTGTGTGTTATTCATATAAATTGTATGTTATTCATATAAATTGTATGTTATTCATATAAATTGTATGTTATTCATATAGATTGATGTTATTCATATAGATTGTGTATTATTTATATAGATTGTGTGTTATTCATATAAATTGTATGTTATACATATAGATTGTGTGTTATTTTTATAAATTGTATGTTATTCATATAAATTGTATGTTATTCATATAAATTGTATGTTATTCATATAAATTGTATGTTATTCATATAGATTGTGTGTTATTCATATAGATTGTGTGTTATTCATATTAATTGTATGTTATTCATATAAATTGTATGCTATTCATATAGATTGTGTGTTATTTATATAGATTGTGTGTTATTAATATAAATTGTATGTTATTCATATAAATTGTATGTTAATCATATAAATTGTGTGTTATTCATATAGATTGTGTGTTATTCATATAAATCGTGTGTTATTCATATAAATTTTATGTTATTCATATAAATTGTATGTTATTCATATAGATTGAATTTTATTCATATAGATTGTATGTTATTCATATAAATGCTATGTTATTCATATAAATTGTATGTTATTCATATAAATTGTATGTTATTCATATAGATTGTATTTTATTCATATAAATTGTATGTTATTCATATAAATGCTATGTTATTCATATAGATTGTATCTTATTAATATAGATTTTATGTTATTCATATAAATTGTGTGTTATTCATACAGATTCTATGTTATTCATATAGATTGTACGTTATTCATATAGATTGTGTGTTGTTCATATAAATTGTATGTTATTAATATAGATTGTATGTTATTCATATAGATTGTATGTTATTCATATAAATTGTGTGTTATTCATATAGATTCTATGTTATTCATATAGATTGTATGCTATTCATATAGATTGTGTGTTATTCATATAAATTGTATGTTATTAATATAGATTGTATGTTGTTCATATAGATTGTATGTTATTCATATAAAGTGTGTGTTATTCATATAGATTGTATGTTATTCATATAGATTGTACGTTATTCATATAGATTGTATGTTATTAATATAGATTGTATGTTATTCATATAGATTGTATGTTATTAATATAAATTGTACGTTATCCATATAGATTCTATGTTATTCATATAGATTGTACGTTATTCATATAGATTGGGTGTTATTCATATAAATTGTATGTTATTAATATAGATTGTATGTTATTCATATAAATTGTATGTTATTCATTTAGATTTTGTTTTATTCATATAGATTGTATGTTATTTATAATTTGTATGCTATTCATACAGATTGTATGTTATTCATATAAATTTTATGAGTTTCATATAAATGTTATGTTATTCATATAAATTGTATGTTATTCATATAAATTGTATGTTATTCATATAAATTGTATGTTATTCATATAAATTGTATGTTATTCATATAAATTGTATGTTATTCATATAGAATGTATGATATTTATATATATATATATATATATATAGAATGTATGCTACTGATATAGATTTATGCTATTCATATAGAATGTATTTAATTCATATAGATCGTATGCTATTCATATAGATTGTGTGTTATTCATATAGATCGTATGTTATTTATATAGATCGTATGTCATTCATGTAAATTGTATGTAGTTCATATAAATTGTATGTCATTAATATAAATTGAATGTTATTCATATAAATTGTATGTTGTTCATATAGATTGTATGTTATTCATATAGATTGTATGTTATCTATATAGATTGTATGTTATTAATATATATTGTATGCTATTCATATATATTGTAGGGTATTCATATAAATTGTATGTTATACATATAAATTGTATGTTATTCATATAAATTGTATCTTATTCATATAAATTGTATCTTATTCATAAAAATTGTATGCTATTCACATAGATTGTATGTTATTTTTGTAGATTGTATGTTATTCATATTGATTGTATTCTATTCATATAGATTGTATGCCATTTATATAGATTACATGTTATTCATATAGATTGTATGTTTTTCATATAGATCGTATGTTATTCATAAAGATCTTATGTAATTCATATAGATGGTATGTTGTTCATATAGATTGTATGTTATTCATATAGAATCTATTGGAAATTCAGAGACCATGATATAATACTCTTATAGTATGCTGTGTGTCAATTCTTAGGTATTGTCGTATTAAAAAATAATGGATTTTTTATTTACTTATCACAATCACAGACTTTGTCCGGGTAAAGGGCCGTTTTAAGAAGATCACTGGTCAAATCATTTGTAGAAAACCCTTTCCTTCACAAGATTCTGGAATTGAATTTCACTACTCATCTGAAAAGTAATCCAGTCCAATCTAATCCAGTGCAGCCGCAGCCGAGATTGAACTCACTACACGAGCTTGTAGTGTAATTTAAATCTTGTCGGTAGCTCAATACTTGATGTTTCGCCAGGGCTATCAAAAGTATTTTTTATCGTGACACTATCAGTAAATGGTACCTAAGAGTCCCACCTACCCTCGAGAGAAGGAGAGACCGCGCCAATTTCCCGGTTTCCCAAATGTCCACCCATCTGATAATGGTCAGGCTCAACGTTGCTTAACTTTGAAAAGTAATACTTACATCAAATTCATTTCCAAGGTCGCTAGAAGATGTGTTACTCCCGACTCAATTCTCTATCTGTATAATAAAAAAACATTTAAAAATGGACCAATGTAGTCACATATGGAGAAGAGCTGCTCAACATACCGTTTCCTGCCTTGACAGAGTAAACAACTTGTTTTGACATCTGTCGGAGGATGTACTCCTCTTCTCCCTGCTACCTCTTTGTTACAGAAGAGATGTAGCGATTCTATCTCTGTTACATCTTTTCCATAGCATATGCTCGGCTGAGCTTCAAGCTATGATCCTTCGATGTACAAATCCGCGGCAATCACTCGGGGAGCTACAGCTACTGTTAACTAGCTCCCTTACTTACTATCGGTACCTAAAACAAAACAAAATTCTATGAGAAAATCTTTTTTTACGTTGATTTGCCTCTCTGTGAAACACAATACCAGCAGACTGCTTCTCAGCTGACTGTAAGTTCAACATAAACGAATTTTTGTTGAGGCATCGTCGTGTATAATCAATTTCTACCCAATTTATCATTATCACCGTTTATCACGGTGGTTACTCATAAACTCTTCTTTTCGAGTCGTGTCTGTGATTTGATAAGTGATAACATCCTTGTGAAAAACTAGACATTTTCTCATCTTATAATCGGGGTTTCTCTCGGAAACTGGCGACTTAAAATTTAAAAGAAAATTTCTAGACAACGTCGACATCAAACAGATTAATCTGAGCTGCCATTCTCTTATTCTGCTCTCTATCAGCGTTTTCGCTGTCATTATTACAACTACAATAATTCGACTCGAGAACAATAAGTATTCAAACCATTAAACTAACAAATAACTTCAAATTTTTAAAGTATTATTACACTCACTTTCTACATATAACAAATCTTTTTTTTACACGGTGGTCACCACTTATCAAGGCCAGGAAGCCACTCAGAGATAAGGGTTATTGCAAGTACAGTACGTTAGTGTGGAGATTTAATGAAGTGTTTATTTAAGAGGGCGGTTCATTAGGAATTTGTTAACGTTGGACTTGAAGATATCCAAGTTGTATTCAGGTGGGAAGCAGGCAGACTGAACAGAGTTTCACAAGCGTGTAGTTCTAAGAAAGAAGCTTTGTTCATGGAATCCACGTCTTGATTTAGGCACAGATAAAGAGTGGGGGAAATTTTTCACAGTGGATTCAGCCAGACGGGTGTTTTTCGTGAAAGATTTGCGAGGGGGGACCAGAGACTGGAGTTCAGACGAGCACCTGCCATGGAAATAACGATAAAACAAGGATTTTTTTAGTCCTACCGGTTAAATCACATGCTCAAGTAGGCATAGTACTGAAGACGGTCATTGAGATCCATTATTATATACTTCTAGCATTTCCAGCCTCCACGCCTCACAACTTTTCCATCGCCACTGAATCATTTTTATAGACAAATGCCTGAGGGAGTATCTATACACAGATGATGTTAAAGAGACTTAGCTTTGTACGACAGCTAAATATTTCGTTAGGTTCAAAATGTTAAGATCAACTAACAAGCAAGAGCAAGATAGCCTGTAACAAGTTAAGCTGTAAACTAGCTTAATTCGGGTACTGGTCTTCTGCTTTATGGTTTTTAAATCAGATATTTGCTTCTCCTAGGAAGATTGCCTTCACCACGGCTTACGGGAGCCCTCTCCACCCAAACACACACATTCATACACACAAACACTCACGGTGCTAGTTGGCCGTTGACCCCGAAAAAGGGTTCATTCGCCCTTTCGAAGGTCTTGATTTTTAATCCTCCAGGGAGACTAGCCACCCTTATCACCAAACAAGTCTGGCAGGGAATCAGTTTAGTCGCCAGTGACCCGACCATTAGGCAGGTAGTACTGGGTTACATGGTATCAGTAGCATATGACATGACCTGACATATAATATATGTATGTATGCATATATACGTACTAGTTAGAATAATACATGCCCCAGGGCAGGTAAAATTAATTTTCTTGGTCGGACCTTTATCTTTCATACAAAGATAAACTCACGATATCAGGAAACTAAACCTTATTCAAATTTGGGTCTGAATCTATTTCCTGATTTTCATTATATAAAATGTTTTAAATTAAAGGTCTGAAAGCTGTAGACCGAATAAAATGCAAACTCATAATTAAATTTAAAAAATGGGAGGTTCTGCAAATATTATTTCTTGCTAATAGACTTTAGAATAGTCGTAAAGAAACTGAAATTCGGAAAATAAATACTTTTCACAGATATCAAATGTATGCGGATTTTCAACAAAGACTTCCATTGCCTTTTATACTTTTTGCAATAAACTAAACTAAATTTCAACTACATTCTGTCTAGCACCTTTCCTCCTTATCACGTTATTTGTTCAGGGCCGAATTTTTTAGATACACGTATATACACATATAAGAATACCTAAATTCATAAAAATAGAGATGCCTATGCTAAAATGTATATGATTTGAATAAAGCATGTGTCTAAGATTTAATTTAATTTTTAAAGTAAACATACACAAAACATAGAAAAACATTAAACATTATTGTGTATCCTTTGAATTGCTTTTAGTCAGTCTCTTTACATTAGCAACCACAATATTTGAACAGATTCGATAAGATTTGAAACCAGGAATAAACTGACGAACAATCGGCGGCCATTTTGTATTTTGATCATTTTTTTTTGTTCTTATTCTCATAAAATTCTCCTTCATCACTGAAACTTCTAGAAGGCCGCCGGTTATCATTTTGATCTCCACTTTCGGTGAAACCGAAAAAAAAAAAAATGATTGCTTGGTGTTGGCGCTTAATTTAATTTCAAATGAGAACGGTTTTCAGCAATTGCATTAAGATGGTTGTACACATCCAATTAAACATGCCGGCGTGAGATTTTATACTGCTATCATGAGGCAACACGTTTGTAACAATGCGTATATATATATATATATATATATATATATATATATATGTGTATATATATGTATGTGTGTGTGTGTTTGTTTGTTTGCGTGTGTGTATATATATACCGGGTGATATAAGAACTATCTATCTATCTATCTATCTATCTATATATATATATATATATATATATATATATATATATATATATATATATGTAAGTAAACAAGAACAGAGAATAAGGGTTTAAACACTACATATTAATATATGAAGATTTATTCATTTATTCAAATAAGGGTACACATTTATTTAGGCGTGTTAATTAAGTGAGGCCTCTTAAACAATAGCATTTCGAATACTGCTGCTTCTCATCAGAAGAATGGAGAAGGTGATAGGTAATATAATGATGCAACCTCTAAATATGGTTTATTAGGTGCGATAGAGATTATTGAGTCGGGGGAGCTATAGTGGTTTTGTGATATATGAAGAGGGTTCTGATTGACTCAGAATACTTATTTCCTTCGCGGTGGATATACTGTTGACATATTGCTTCCTCAATCACTACATAGTGCCACTGTAAAACTAATGTTAAATAATAGCTACTCACGACCTAATCACTATATGCAATCTTTGGTTGGTTGGTTGGTTGGTTGGTTGGTTGGTTGGTTGTTATTGTTTTACGGCATATCAACCCTTTTCAGGTTATTTTATGACGAATCCAAAAATTTTAAAGAACATTTTTTTAATAGAATATATTTGTTGTTTTCAAGTCGGTTTCTATTTAACCCATAGTTGGGACTCTAACAGATACTACCGCTCCGGGTCAGAGTAGACCTGGGAGCAGTGGCAATTAAAAGGTGGCTCCAGACTCCCCAAAGCCCGCAAGCTGGGGCGTCACCATCGGATATAGTTTAAGGTCATATCCAGGACAGCCATCTTTGGGATGAATAAGAACAAAAAGAACACTAATAATGGTTTCTTTTGTAATAATGAATCACTAGTTCTCAAAATCCCGAGGACAATCACGGATTCTTATTAGTTGCCCAATAGACATAAACATGATAGGATTGGATGAAGTAGATTATTCAAAAGCAATCTAGAAGCCGCACAGAACCGATGTTTAGGAAAGAAACCTTGTTCTTAAAAGTTGTTTTGTGTTACATACGTAAGCGAATAAAGTGAGATTTTTGCTGTCGTTGGTGCTAGACAATGTTTTGCTGTTAATATTTTACATAGTAGAGGACTAATGATTTAATTTCACTCGAGCAGTTACGATTAAAATAAAGATAATGTCGATAAAGACATACAACGTGTTTTCTGTAAGAAATAAGCTATAGGGGAGAAGAAATTATCCCCGAACTACATCTTTTACTGTGTCACAGTAAAACATTTCTTCGAAGACACGCCTAGCTATGTAATCAGTACTTTTTAACGAACTGGTTCTTATACAAGTGGAAATTGTATCACCCGTATCACGTTTGGAGAAAATGACTCTTGCTTAATCTATTTATCACTCTCGTTCGATACAACTTGCGGTGTGGTTTACTCTGTAAGCAGTTTGTAATTTTGAGTTAATATAGTCGCCAGATAATCATCTGTCTTAATACAGTGTTAACACTGGTGTTGTTAAAGAGTTTTAACCGTTTGATTCCTAAAATACCCGTTACGATCATATCTTGACCTAGGTTCGTTTCACATCCCAAATATTTAACATAAAATCCACGAATCACTTTTTTAAATAGATTTATTAATAGAAATAGTCACTTAATAATTAAAGAAGGATAAACACTTTATTATTGGTTTCTTTTCATTATTGGTTTCTTTTCATTATTGGTTTCTTTTCATTATTGGTTTCTTACGTGAATAAAAGAAAATGATTAAATATTTAACAGCTCTTGCGCCCATTACTGCCACAAAAAATCGGAAACAGTGCGTAAGGAAGAACATTATTAAGAATCGACGGTGTTTCAACGAGTACTTGTTTACATTAAACTTGAAGACTACCTTGTGGAAATCTGTTGGGAAACACATATATTTTGCTCCACAGAGTGGATGTTCAGCAGTCTCTCTATACACGAGCCACTTTGTTTGGTCAATTTCCGTTGTTTTGCTAAGGTCGATGTTTAGACTTTCACTTTTCAATCATTCTCCCAATAAAACTTACAGTTAACTCAACTTGTCTTCAGTGAAGCATTCGTTTTTCCACTAAGTAATCTGAAAATGGGATGTTATATTATTTTTTAACAAAATACACACATTCTTCCTTAGGTAAGCGATTCGATTAGAATGACGCATATCCTTACTGGACAAACTTCGAGAGAAGAAATACATAAGAAAAGTAGCAAATATATTTCTTCTCGCATTAGCATTTTAACTTTATGCCACAATGTAGTTTTTCAATTGCAGGAAAGATAGGACATTATTGATTAATGCTCATAAAAGATGAAGGCAGAAACCAAGTTTTTCGCTCACATGAAGAGATTTGACTTGGAAATGAAGAACTCGATTATTAAGGAACAGACAATAATGCAATCGCCTCAAGCGTGTTTCACAACTGTCAAATTGAATCTTCCCGATTTTATGCAAGTATTGAAGCTAACAATTATTTAACATATAAACTTATCTTATCGGATTTTCAAAATTAGACCCAAATAATAATCTAACATAGTATGACGTGTTTTAGACTCGCGCTTTTTTTCTTTTTCCAACACATAATTCACACACACACACACACACACACACACACACACACACACACACACACACACACACACACACACACACACACACACACACACACACACACACACACACACACACACACACACACACACACACACACACACACACATGTATTATTTCGCCCCAGTTTTCTTCTAAATACTGTCTCGGCTAAAAACTGTTGGACTGAATAGATTTCTGTTTACGTAGCAGAATATTTTTTTAAAGTGGAAGGAACCACATTATCAGTTATTAAAATTTACTTGGAAGAAATATAAATATCGAAAACTCATTCTATTTATACACTGAAAGGCAGGCTCATACATCTTATTTCGTTTTACTAATCATTAATAAAATCATTTACTTTACCTTCCTATCTCTCATAATAATTAGAGTTCGGTAATATTGTGGAATTAGAGTTCAATTTCAATGGAGTTATACTAATGGCGAAAACACTTTTTGATGCCATCTTTCAAAACAGCATTTAAAAGCGAAGATCAACAATGGTAGGTGGCGTGTCCTGAGAAAGGACAGATGCCGTCGAGTCACTATTGTACTATTAGCTTACAAAAAGGGAGACTTCGGGTTAACCTCGAGTAGGACAGATCACTTTATTCTTTACGAAAACATATCAAAATATAATGTTTACAGAAAGTTATTATTTAAAGCATAAAATCAACAAAATTATTTTCCACTATCTCGTAATATACTAGGCCATGTAGTATGCAATAATGCGATACAATTATACAGTCTTTTTTTATCATAAACCGTATATAATCATCCGGCTCTTTGAATCTTCGGAATTATATACACAATATAAAATTATAGATATGATTTCTGGTATTACCAATCCTATTACATATTAATGTTAATGTCTGGAAGGGCGTTCTTTTAGAAAAATGGTAAATAATATTTATAAAATCAAAGTATGTCTTCATATAAAACTACTGGTCTCTAATCTCTAAGCGCATATTTTTTTTTGCACAAGAGGTCCTGAATATGACCTTAAAATATATCCGATGCTGAATAAAAACGCCGGGAATTATTATTCTGCGAACTAACTGAAACGTATAAAACATAATATCGGTCACATCAGTAAAGATATTGTAATATTCCTCTTTTCTCTCTCTCTGCTCCCTTTCTCTCTATCTCTCTTTCTTTCTCTCTCTCTCTCTCTATATATATATATATATATATATATGATTATATACTGATTAGTGGTATAAACATGTATAAGATCTATACAAGCAGATATAAAATACAGATATTAAGTATCTTACTTTAATAAACTCCTTCTCGGTTTAAAAGCTTAAAGAGGAATAAATACAGACATTAAGTATCTTTACAATAAAATGTGTAAACAAAGGTATATATATATATATATATATATATACACCCCCTATATATATATATATATATATATATATATATATATATATATATATATACAGTTTCCTGCTCTTTGTTTTTATTTATCTTGGCCTCTTTTTATTGCACGTATTTTTTGTTATTATTATGATTTTATTTAATAAACATTTGAACAATCTATTTAAATATTTATCAAATATATAGACGAGCATAAAAACTACCTCTGGCCACGTGTTTCTGGATATCACTTGTCTTCAGCATGACTAAACTTTTGACAAGACTCGAACTCGTAACAGCTCGGTGGACAGCTCGGTGGACAGCCTATTTTACAATCAGGCCATTGTACCTTGTCAAATTTATTGTACGTTTTTGATCGCTTTTCAAATCTAAGCTCTATTGTTTATTTACTTATTTTTTGGATAACGTTTTACACGTATATATATTTAATACATATTTTCATAAAATATTTAAATGTTGAATAAAGGAAATTAATAATAATAACAACAACAAAAAATACGTTCCAAATAAATAGGGACGATGTAAATATACACGAAGGGGAGGTAACCCCATCAAAACGCCCAGGTGCGCGTAACAATACGACGAAATTACTAATAAAAAATAAACAAACAAGAGATCTTACGTTTAAAAATAATAAAAATAGTGATTAAATAGTTTGACAAGATACCATGGCCTGATGGTAAAACATCAGACTGTGGATCAAGATTCTACGAGTTTTATCCCTGTCTAAAGTTCAGCCATACGAATCATACACCAAAAACATGTGTCCGTAGATAACTTGTATGTACGGATATATATATATGTAATAAATATTTGATTAATGTATTTAAAGGTTTAATAAGTAAAAATTAATATATGTAATCATATTAGGTTAGAAGAAATTTCTCCCGGTTTTATACTTTTAGATGCAGTTCAACATATCGCAGCTCATACAAAAATTGATCGAAAACCAGCATCAGATTCAACACACTTTTCTCAACGCAAAAAAAAAAGTGTATTCATGCCAGTAATGTAAAAATTCTTTGTTTTGTGACGATGAAGTCGTTTTTGATACCGTTTAGTTTTTGTAAGCTTTTCTCACACAAAATGTATTCGCGATGCTTGAAAAAGTATTAGTCGATAGATAAGAGGTCTGGAGAGTATGACAGATGAGGAAGAGTTTCGTAGTCCAAATTATTCTATCTTCTGCAGGGTCTGTTTTGCAACGTGCGCCTTTTCTGTTAACTAATACCGGGTGTTGTTGTCGTCTAATTTCTGACGTATTTAATTTATTTGTTGAAAGTACTTCTCCTCTGTGAAGGTTTCGTCTGGATTAAAAAAAACTGTAATGGATGAGACCTGTCGCTGACCATCAAACAGTCAGCATTACCTTCTTTTGTTGCAACTCTGGCTCCCGGAAGTGTAGTGGAGCTTCGTCAGCGTAAATCAATGCACTAAGCGTTATCGATTGTCGTTAAAGAACCCACCTTTTTATCGCAAATCAAAACTCGGTCGAGAAACAGATCGTTCTTGTTGCGTAAATAAAAGGTAAAATGAAATTTCATAACGGCTTTATTTTTATTATCGTTGAATTCGTGAGATATTCATCTATCAATATTTGTTCTTTCTAATCTCAATTAAGTGGTTAGGAATCGTTGTATACGTTACGTCTAATTCAAAAGCAATTCACGAACAGTTGTGCGTGGATCGGCATTGACTAAAGCTCTTAGTTGATTGTTGTCAACATCCGATGTCCGACCATTAGGAACATTATTTTCAAGACTCTCGTCGCCACAACGAAATTTAATAAACCATCGTTATTATCTTCGTTGATATCCCGAGCTGTTTACACAGGTTTTCGGCCTAGCTAGAACTGAAAACAGAAAATTATGCGAGTTTGCTTTGTTCCATCCTGTATTCAACGTTCTGAAAAGAATACATAATTATTATTATGATGTAATTTAAAGAATTGAGTAAAGCGGATAGAGGCATGTCAAAATGATAGATAAAGTAAAGGTATTATAACGACAACCTATTAGTAAGTACATCATTAAAATTACATTTTAAAAGTACGCAAAAACATTATTGTCAACCTAATATATATATATATATATATAAAAAATGCACAAAAATCCAGTTAGTGCTAGATTTATTGTAGATTCAAAAACGTGCATCACTAAACCTTTAAGTAAAGCTATATCTAAAATATTTAAATTAATTATAAATCAAATAAATAATTTTCACCGGAAGAGAAAATTCTATAGTAATATAAATATTTTGGGTAGTAAATAATTCCCAACCAGTGAAAGAAAAATTAGATAGAATAAATTCCAGAATAAAAGCAAAATCTATAGCTAATTATGATGTTAGTACGCTATATACTAAAATTTCGCACGAAAAACTTATAAAAGAATTAAATGATACTGTGGATTAAGCTTTTGAAGGTGGAAAGGGTAAATATATAAACTTTTCAAACTCTAAAGCTTTCTGGCGTAAAAATAAAAATAGCAAAACGAGTGTTTCTTAAGTTATTTTTAAATACTTATACGTTATCTTATTAAAGAATGCTATTTTCAAATAGGAAATAAAATATTACTCCAAACGATAGGTATCCCAAATGGGATTGGATCCTGCACCATTTTGGGAAAATTTGTATTTACATAGACTCGAGTATATATATATATATATATATATATATATATATATATATATATATATATATATATATATATATATGTGTGTGTGTGTGTGTGTGTGTGTGTGTGTGTGTGTCATCACTATTAAAAACCGATATATCTAAAACATATAACTTTCATGGGTGTAGAAGATTTATAGATGACCTTATATATATATAAACGATAATGATGAATTCGAAAAAAATAAGTATCTTATATATCCAAACGAATTAAAATTGAATTATGAACATAGAGGACAACAGGCTACATTTCTGGATTTAGATATAAAAATTGAGGATGGAATTTTTCTTTATAAAATATTTGATAAAAGAAGCGCTTTCCCCTTTCAAATAGTACGTATGCCTGTTTTTATGTTTTATGGAACCATTATGTATCGTTACTTTAAAATTAATAGATATATCGTTACTTTAAAATGAATAGATTTTATACCAACAGGTTCTAGCTTAGTAATAAGGATGATAATACAAGGTGGGGATAAAAATAAAATATTTTAACAGTTAAATAAAGCATTTTTTCGTAATCCTGATGCTTTTGAATCGTTTAAGATTAATCAGACTATATTAATAAAGGAAATCCAAAACTATATTAGCAATGTATAAAATGTATTTATAATTACATATAATAAATTAAAAAAATGTATATATGTATAAATATTTTAAGCTTTATATATTTAATTGTAAATAAATAAGAATGTAAATATACAAAATACTAATCATAGTGGGGGTGATAAATAGTCAAATGGATTAATCCTAATCTTATAAACACAACACTGATAAATTAAAAATATATCCATTTTTATTTTGGAAATTGATGAATCACACAGTTAAGAAATTCATTTTTATAGCATGAGAAGGTTAGTAATTGCAATTAAGAATAGGAAATTGGATCAAAAGTTTTGTAACATGTCTTCTTCCTAAGATTAAGGTATGTGGTGTTTGATCAACACTGCTGGGGAGCCATGATGTAATATACTGTTTTGTTTTTAAATCCCCCAAACAGTGTTTCATGGTAAACAACTCATGATCACTTAAAAATAAATTATTAATACTGTAGTAAATTCGAGAGCGAGTTGATGCAGTGATTGCAGGTGATTAAATGACTTACTGACTGGGTGGTTTTCTAACGAATGATAAAAAATATTTTTTAATTTTTTTGTATAGTTTTAAAGGTTAAAAACTTCAAAGACTATATATATATATATATATATATATATATATATATATATATAGCTACTTAATTTACTCACATAAAATTAACATACGAAAGTATAGATTTATGCGTAAACTTTAAGTATTTACTTCAAAAGTGCTCAATACGTAGGTAGAGCTAGTTAGCAATTTATAAAATATATATGGCGATTAAGCTACACTGAATATTCCACGTTTCATCCACTCTAGGACTCTTCAGGCTTATGCGCGAATTCTGTGGTTGTTTATCGTTTTTATATGCTCCTCTACTATTGAGATTTTAGTTAGCCAATCACCTTTCTAATATCCACCGCGCCCCTTCCTATCAGCCAATGGGCATGCATTTATCGGACAAAGGATCTGTTTTAGAACTAGGTTAGTGTTTTTTTATTGTTAGTTTATATATATATATGTGTACATACATATATGCACATATATATATATATGCATATATATATATATACATACATATATGTGTGATCGTTTATGTATATTCATGTTTATTTAATTTATTTTTTGTTTATTTTCTATTGTTTTTGTTAGTTTGAAAACTATTTTGTATCGCTATCCTAGAGTAAATTTTATCTTGTGAACACAGTTATTTGCTATTTGTCTTCTACAGTTTAATAGGTGTTGGGGTTCTTAAAAGTACAGGATAGCACATTTTTCATGAAGGCATAATTTACATGGGTCGTCTAGGTCCCTACACGTGGTAGCTTGTCTTATTATTTTCCATTCGACTACCGGCGAATGTCCGCTTTCTTTGAGATCCCAGTATTTATTCGCTAGTGTTGTTCTTATACGGTGTTTTTTTATTGTTGAATGTACTTTTGTGGTTATAGTATCGGGTTAAGCTTGAAGAGTCCTAGAGTGGATGAAACGCGAATTATTCAGTGTAGCTTAATCACCATATATATTTTATAAATTACTATATATATATTACATATATATATATATATATATGTATATACATATATGTATGTAGACATATATAATGTCAACCTTACATATAATATATATATATATATATATATATATATATATACATAATATAAAGCTGAAGGTCTGTGTGTGTGTCTGGTCATAAATAGGCTCCTATATGGTTGACTATTTAAAAAAAAAACTGATTACATATAATGATAGAAGATGTATCGAGACACAGGAATGGGTATGTTTGATCTGGCAGAACAGTAGTTCATTAAAATTGTGGGGTCTGCGTTCGCGCCTGGTCCACAAAGTATGGAAATAAAAAATTAAAAAATTAAAAAAAAACGTTTACAAGTGTTTTTGATATAGATGTACATAATAATGCGTTGATAAGTATGTTTTAACTTAACTAGGGATGGTATAATAAAATTGTAGGGGTCTGCGTTCGCGCCTGGCCTCCATAATATGGAAATATACAACAACTTTAATAAAGATTTTTCATATCTATCTGCGTAAGTATACTTTGATAATTATGTTTCAGTTTGAAGAAATATGGTATAATAAAATTATGGGGTGTTCGTTCGCACCTGACCTCTATAGAATGGAAATATGTCACAAAGTTAACAAGGTTTTTTAATATAGATCCACAGAATGTTGAGATAAGTGTTTCAGTGTGAACAGGTATGGTACAATAAATTATGGGGTTTATCTATTTTATTTTTACTTTCATCATATTTTGCTTTGGTTTTGATACCCCCAAATTCGAAGCTATCTCTTTACAACCCTTTCTTTTCATAACCTACCATACTTTCCATTTTCTTTAGGCTGTTTTTGAACCCAGTCCACGACGGGTACTTTTGCTAGTATATATATATATATATATATATATATATATATATATATATATATATATATATATATATAGTAAATGGATGACAAAAGTCTATATTCCAAAGTTCATGATGTTGACCGTCTTATAATTTATTCCTTTAATTCAGTTGACGCTTACAATTCTTGACAGTATCTGTTTCCTAGCACAAAATCACACTTAATTATTATATCAATAGTGAATCTATTTTGCCCTTAACTCATCAGAAGATTTTGATTATATATATATATATATATATATATATATGTCTAGCCGCTCTGATTAGTTGTGATACAACGAAACAATACTGTATGTGGATTATTATATATATGCATATATATATCATGGCATACATATGTATATATAGCGATAAAATTCCATCCTAGCACGATTACTCGTGTCAATCTTAGAACTATTTTACCTTCTCATACATTGTAGCACATCAACCCATGGATCACCGCCTTCTTTTCCCATGATGTAGCTTTCCAATTAAAGTTACTCTTGTGTGAGTTTTCTATCTGTAACGATTCTCGAATATATGTGCTAGACACACTGGTACTAGGAGCCTTACCCACTTCGGACATGTATTATTGCATTTATCTGTATAGTAAGCAACGTGTGCTCAATGAGTCGTATATAAAAAATTGTTTACAATAGGACTTATATTTTGAAATTTTCTCGTACACTTTAATTTGATTTTATAAAATAGAAAAAAAATTGCTCATTTCTGACGATACCTGATACGTCTATTGTCAGCATAACATGCATCCCTCTTGGTGATAAAAAATATTGTCTTGGCGTTTATAACTGTTACGGAATATTAAAAACATTTTTATGATTTCAGCGTGAACATCTTTATCGATTTAAAAATGTGATAATGCTCAGCAATAGAGTAACATGCAAAGCAGACAGATACACGAAAAACAATTTTAAAAACTCATTTAGACTTTCGGTGTTGATGGAAAAAATACTGATTTAATTTCTCTATGCTTTTATTTGTTATACTGTTTTCACTCTGCAGCAAATATTACATTTCATTTGCGATTCTCCACTTTCAAAATGTATTCTTTTACTCGTCATATAAACATCCTTTTCGGCAATTCATATTGTCAAGCTCCTTCGAAGAAATGTTGTTAATGTGTTTGCCTTAAAAGAATTTCAAGTATAAAATAATCACTTGTAATAATGTAGCTTTTAGGAAGTTTTAAAAAAGACTTTTGGACTAAATACATACTGATTTTCACTGAATAGATTGTTTTTGCTGGGATAGTTGCCAACAGTTTATCGCAGATCTTAATTGTGAGTAACAGCATGGTCTGTACTTAGATGCAGAACAACAATCTCCATTATTTTAAATAATGACCAGACTGACGATATTTCCAAAATAGTGGAAAACATTAATACATTTTTACAAGAATATGAGTTAGTCCGGTTGCAGCTTTTAAGCGCTATGATTAACATATTACCAGAACCAGCTGAATATTTGTTTCTTGATAGATGTTCGAAGTGGGTAAGGCTCCTAGTACCAGGGTGTTCACCCACATCCCCCAACGATTTACGGATTGCAGTCATTAAAAAAATCACTATGCGTTTTGCAATTTCTTTGACATCTGGTCTTTTATCACCTTGTCTGACGCTGTTTCTTATTGCTCTGTTTTAAGTGCCCGTCAATCGTCTCTTTTTGAATAAAAAATAAATATACTCATTAAATGCAGGAAAAACACAAAGAAGTATTCGCTGGGTTTTTCGTAATGATTTAATTTAAATAAAGACTTAGGAGAGAGATACCCATGTTACCTGAGCTATTGTTTCATTGTTAACTTTAACTTACTAATTTAACGAGTAACGTGCATAGACAAAGACATCGGTAATCAGTTTTCTACATCATGAGCTGTTTTTCGTTCGTATGACCCCCAACGAAAGACTGATCCGAAAACATTAGTCATCTCGCGCTCAAAAACTTTCCACACGTCATTGTTTAACTTCTGCATCCTCACTCGAATTTACATTACCCCTCTTGGGAGCAATTCTGTTTTCGAGTTGACGTTACCCCGACATGCACAACATATAACCGTTGTCAGAATTCACACTAACTAACTTAATCACTTCTTGTGTACGGTTCCTACTGTGTAAGAAGAATTGATACAACCAGTTCTTGCCAGTTTATATACAACCTCAGGTCTCCACAAAGTTCTCTTCACTAACGTTTAACAATAAATAACATATAACGCATTAACTTACGTGAAGTACTAAATTAAGACACTTCGATCCTCGCTATTTTAAACCGTATAGCTCGTCTCCGCCTTTAAACACTATTTAACTGGGTATTAGCTAGGGCGATATTAGTTTTAGTAAGAATCGTAAAATGTTTTCTAAAACTGTCACATTTTGTAATAAATGATTAAATAAACGCACTTGAACAAAGCGTTTACACAAACGCACACTTGTAGAGATGTGCAAGAAACAATTAATAAAAGTCTTTTTTTTTTTACATACGTGCGTTTTCTCCAGAAAGCTGAACTTAATGCCGCGGTCTTTAATGATGCATTTTACACTCCTCAGCATTTATCCCCGATGTTAGAGGATTTTTCAAATCTGCTTTTGTAACTTCGATTGCCTTACTTTCGTTTAATATTTCTGCCACATATTTTGTTACATGCTATGTCGATTAATCAGTTGGTGTTAGTAATGCCAGTCCAACCTTGCACGCGAAAACCTCAATCAACTATTGTAATTATACATTGTCAACTTTCCTTACATTTCAATTTTCCTAGCAAATTCCCATGTTTTTCGAGACCATTCCTAGGTCTCCCACTATTTAGAATGGCCTTTTTCATATTTAATGATCCGTTCAGTTCCATGAATTTGCTTAGATTTTCTGTCTCTGAGATATTCACCTGTTATCTCTATTCTAAAATTTATGGGGATAGGCAGTTTCCCAAGACAATGCCGTTGTGTATTCTTATCTCAGATGTCTGATATCAGAGGTATGCTTTTATTGTTATTGATGTTGTAAAATGATTCGGGGTTTTTCATATAGCTTCCAAAGCTCGTGCCTCTGGTTTACATGTCATCATCCACGTTTGCCGCAGGTATTCGTTAACACGGCTGGATGGTAACTTCTTACACCTTACACTGTCAACAGAAAAGCCTAGTATTTGTATTCGAAGTCGAGGAAAGTTGATCCAGAGAACAAAAATAAATGGCGCAGAAGCAACTTCAAAGAGATTATATAGTATGATCCCTTATATGATCTCCATAATAATATGCAAAGAGAATTACATGTTCGTAATTAATCATCCTATACACTAATTTAAAATATGGAATGATCTAATGATCTGATTATAAAAAAGTAACGCTAAAAAAGTATTTAAACATATTTTTATGTTGTTGTTATCAAGTAAACACAAAAGATATTTCAATAGCTAAATACAAATATACATTAGTGATTTTTTACGATGCATTTACAGGCTAGCCTATTTGGCTTAATGGTAACAATGTTCGCTATTGGAGTGTGAGACTTAATGTTCAATTCTCCATCAAATCCTACCAAAGACTTGGTTACTTGATACAGCCTTGCTAAACAGTATAAACGAAAAATCAAGAGCAAGCGAGATACTCCTGGATAATGTGATAATGTAGTGGCGCCCTCTCCTACACATCGATGGTGTAGTTAATAAAAACGGAGCTTTCCCCTCGCTCCAAACTATAGACAGCGACTTAACTGCAAGATTTTCATTGGTTTCAATATTATACTTTCAGGATGTTTTCGGGTTTGAGTTAGTTTTGTGCATGTAAAGAGTTCATCTAATAAGATTTCGGTAATATTTCATTCTTACGATAGTTTGGAGAAATTTGTTACCTGTTTGGTAGTTTATTTTGTGTTTAAAGTGTTACTTTAGCAACCTTGCTGACAAAGTGGAGTGATGTTTTGTTATAAGTAGTTGCTGATACGACAATTTCAAAGCGGAAATTAAGGTTAAACATTTTTCACAAACTTCTGATGAGTTTCTCGCTTGTATGGTGTACGTGAATTGGCTTAAGTGCGTAAATAACAAATAGAACGCGTGTTGTATTTTTCTATGCTGTCTATTTGCAGAAAGAATAATTGCAAACTCATTCTTTTCTTCCTACGTTGTTGCGCCCATTGTGTTTGCGAGTTCTTAGCTATTATTTTATTATTTTACTATTATTTATAGTAAGTTAAGTGTACAGCAATTAAATATTATTGATTGTTGGGGAAGCTATTTTATGTATAATGTATATTAAACTCTGATGTACATTTTAAAGCAGAAATCATTTCGATAGTACGTGAATATTTGTAATATATATATATATATATATATATATATATATATATATATATATATATATATATATATATTAATAACCTGGCTAAGCGGTTTATCAAAATTCATCTAAAAGCAGCAAAACTGCTGACAGATTTTCATGTACTCTCGACCCACAGAACCAAAGAGATGGCATTTCAAAATTCAATTTAACTACGAGTATAGATATAATATATATATATATATATATATATATATATATATATATATATATATATATATATATATATATACACACAAGTTTTTCGGGCAATTTTATAGGTTCTAAATCTCAACCACTATTGATCGGAATTTAACAAATTAAGGGTCGTTGGAAAACTAATGAATTTAATCGTTTAGTGGGCCATGTAAAATATGCATATCGAGTATATCGTCCATTATCCAGAGCCAATATTTTGCACAGTTTTACACCCATACATCATTTCAATCATAGTCCTTTGTTTTCCTAGTTTTGCATATGAATAAAAACATATCTGATATTTCACCAGAACCTCTGACCTAAATGACGGGGGACTAATACTTCTATGGTTTCAAACGATCTGAAATAACAGCAATGAAAGACTTCATTCCATTACTCGTCTCCTATTTTATTTTATTTTTAATTCTGAGTCTGTTGGAATTTTATATTTCTACTGAACCCACTTTTATGTAGTGCCTCATTATAATATGCATCTGCTAGTTTGAATACTTCGGCGTTCGGAGAAAGTCTTGATATTCTTTTGCTAATATTAGCTACCATATTTATTTAACATTGTGCGTGAGTGGCATGGACTCATATTTATGTACATACTTTTTTCATTTAGTTTATGGAAGGGTTAATGTATTTTTTCCCGAGATCTATAGTTGCATCTAAAAAATCCACTTCATATAAATTTTTCTTTATAGTTATTTTAGTTCCTTGAAAAGATCAGCTATATGTTTCCGAAGCCTGCCTCGTGTACGTCCTTTGCAGCCTCGCGATAGGCAAAATCCAGCATCCCTATATAACCCATTAAAGTGGCATGGGAATTTGTTTTTTCCATCGCGACATCAAAAGGGTCTTCAGGATTTGATTTTTTGACCCATGCTTTACCTTAAAAAATAAGAGGGGGTGACTTGCTTGCAGAAGGATTTCCTTATCCAGCTCACTTATCTTTTTGTATTTTGATGCGAAAAGTAATGTTTTTTTCCAGAATTTCCTTAGTAATTGAGGGGTAAAACTCCGCGATGTCCAGGTGTGTGGTTCAGTTATGCTAGTACCGTGCTTGTGTCTGCCCAAAAATTAAGGTTTGATTTTCCTTTTATCTGTTTTACTATTTCTCTAATTATAGACTTGCTAGCAAGACCGATCTTGCTTTTAGCTGGGTTTATTAGCCTACAGGTTGGCTTATTATTAAAATTTTCTTTGTGGTCTTTTAAAGTTATAAACACATTTTTCTTTGCTAACCTATAAACTTTGTATTCTATGCCTAACTTTGTGGCTACTTTTGTTGCCTCTTGGTTAATAGATTTATAAGTATCCTTTTCCGCTAATTGGTATTTTTCCGTAATAAAGTTTAGTACAAGCTGTTTCTTCTTTTCCTTTTCAATGCTATCTAAGTATTTCGTTTTATCAGAGAAAATAATTGTCTCATTTTTTCTTTTTTCTTTTGATATCAGCTGCTATTGTTTTTTTTTTTTGGAATCCATTTGGTCTGTGTTTAAATTCAAGTTTCGGGATAATGTCTAATAAATCTTTTTCACAATTTTCTTATTCATTTACTTTATCCGCGTATTTTTTCGATTTTAATCCGAAATTGTTTTTTACTTTCTCTTGGACGTTTGTTTCGTCTATAATCTTCCATCTCATCCTCTTGAATTTTGTTAGTAGGATTTTTGTATATAGTTGGTTAATGAGTGTTGATATATTTTTAGTGGAGTAATTTACCGTATATTTTTCAATCTTCGATTCCTTTGAAAAAAGCGGGTTTTACTTCCTATTATGTGCTGTTCTTTCTCAATAGTGCTCAACCACTGGGATATTTGTAGTCACCATTAATTCCTGGTAGGGGCGATTATAATTATGTTTTTTTAGGAAAAAGAAATCCAGCAGAGTGCTCAATTATAAGGAAAATCCGAAAATAAGAGCGTATTTATATTTTATATTTTTTTTACAGAAAGTTTTTAGACGAGACAAGTCATTGGTACCGTCGGTTTTAAACTCGATAATTAGGACCCTTTTAGATACCTATATCAAGCTCTTCAGCCAATACTCGTTTATTTTATAACCTGAAGTAAAAAAAAATATATATATATATAGATCATGAGTTTACCTTTAACTCTCGTTTGGCGACCCCTCCTTTTTATTTATCGGATGGTGATGATTTTATTAACTTTAAAATTAAATTATATTAAATTTTTAATCTAATTTAAATTAATAATTATTATGTCAAGTGCCTTTAATATTGAAGCACAAATTAATTTTAAAATGTTTAAAAATAAAACAAATAAAAAAAAAAGAGTTTCAAGATTTAAAACTTAAAATTCATCTCAATATCGATCACAACAATCGATTAAAACGTAAAATTACATTTAATTATATCGAAAGGCGTTTAAAAATTTCAATTCTTTTTGTTTTTTTTGGGGGGGGGCGGTTTATCTAGCCTAAGGGATTTTCCTAGTATATTAACCTCAATACTATTGTATTTTTCCCTATGGTTTTAAAATTGAAATAGATTGTAAATTGCATTTATAAAGTATAAGTTTTAAAAAATTATATAATACAATAATTTAAAATCTATAATAAAATAATTTAAAAATACAATTAAAATCAAATTTTGCAAACTAGAATCAATTCTTTTTTACTGACCCAGTTTATAAGGAGCGCTTTCCTTCTATGTATACACTTTTTCAAAGATTCACTCCCCACGTATAAACATCTTATTTCTGTGTTATGAATTACCCGTAGGATGTGGTACTTTTCTGCATTACAGAGTGGGTATTGACTTAATTCCGTGGTGTATGCTAGTTTATGCTCGATTTTTTTCCATTTTATGGAAAAAGGTGTACCATCTCCTTTAAGCTCCCAGAGTCGGGTTGCTAATGCTGTTTTTATCCTCGGTTTTGCTCTAAAGGAGCTCATATGCGCATAGTACCTTTGTTTAAATGGGCCCTGTGTAATACATATGTATTTTCCCGGTATGCTTATAGATTGGTCCGTTATTGTAGCTTCGTAAATAAGGGATTCAGCTTTACAGTTGCCATCCAATGAGCACTTATTTTTGGTCTCACAAGAGCAACCCGCGTTAACTATCTTTCCTGATTGATAAACTTGATCGATGGTGTTGTCAAGTAACTTACTTTCATAGTATTCTTATTAAAGATTTTGTGCAATCTGTGCTTTTTTTGGGAAATGCTTAACTAGAAGCGTACGAAGCCTAAGAAAAAATGTCCTACTCGAGTTTTTGTATTAAGTGAGAACGGAGGTAAGAACCAAATTATATTCCGTCAGGATAACTTGTCACTGTTGTTGCCGTAGATTTAATGAATGACCTAAATAACAATGTAACACGAGTGATCTCTCTCTCTATCTCTCTATTTTTTCTCCAATTTTCACACCAAACAAAGCACAGTGCCATTTTGAAGCAGGAGGCTACTTTCAGGGACTTAATTTGCAGGGGCATTATGAAGGGAGATGAGTAGAGAGATGTTTGTTCACATTACACTTGAACTTCTGCATATCAGTACAGTTCGGAAAGCAGGATCCCGGAAGGGAGTTCCAAAGACTTGCAGTTCTGGGGAAGAAACTATTGGAGTAAAAGGCTTTCTTGCACCTAGGGATCTCTAATGTAAAGGGACGAGACTTAGTAGCTTGTCGGGTTTGTCGTGGGTAGTTACGTCGAGGAGGTACAAGTGTTTGTAGTTCGTAAGAGCATTCACCATTAAAGTATTTGTAGAACAGGCAGAGGGATGCAACATCTCGTCGATGGGACAGAGGCTGAAGCCTAGATGACAGTTCAGGACCTATCAGGTTGGAGACTCTCTTTTGAACCCTGTCCAGGAGCGAGAGACAAGCAGCAGATGCACCAACCCAGATGTGACAACAGTACTCCATACATGGGTGAATGGTGGCCTTATAGAGGTACAGGATACTTTCAGGCGTATGTAGTTTTCTAGCACGGTAGAGGGGACAAACCTTCCTTGCAGCAGCCTTGGCAATGCTCTCAATGTATCTATTCCAGTTCATATTCCCTGTAAACGTTAGGCCGAGGAGTTTAAAAGAAGTACTTTCAGGCAATGTGTTCTTGGCCATTGCTATTGGTGGTAGAGAAGGTTTCTTGTAGTTATTGAAGGAAACAAGCTTAGTCTTAGCATCCATTTTTGTCCCCATTCCACTACAGATTGGAGGTCATCGTCTAGTGTTTCTGCCATTTCCTTAGATGTATGTTCATTTGTTTTCCCCTCATATATGTTATAGAGAGTGGTGCCATCGGCAAATATACCCATCCCCGAAACAATTTTATCAGGGAGGTAATTTATGAATATCAGGAATAATAGAGGTCCAAGGATAGACCCCTGAGGTACTCCCGCATTTATGTCATATTGTTTAGATGTACGACCGTCGAGGACAACTTGGATTTTTCTCTTACTCAAGAAGGATTTAATTGCATTATGAATTCTCCCAGTGATTCCATATGATCTAATTTTCCGTAGAAGACCATCGTGCCATAACCTGTCAAAAGCCTTAGATATATCAAGGGCTACCACTCTACCCTGCCCTGTTTTGTCCAATGAACGGTATATACGTTCAGAAACTACAGGTAAGATATCTGCTGTTGAACGGACTTGCCTGAATCCATATTGTTTGTCAGTTAGGAGTTTAGCAGCTGTTAGGTGCTGGACTAGGGCTTGATTAACTAAGGTTCAAATATTTTGGCGAAAAGCGGGAGAAGGCTAATGGGGCGATAATTTAGTGGGTCAGTTCTTTCACTAGAATTCTTGAAGACTGGTACCACAGAAGCGGTTTTCCAGCAGTCGGGAAAGCAAGATTCGTCTAACTCTCTCTCTCTCTCTCCTTGTCCTGTATCCCTTCTCTCTCTCTGTCTCTCTCTATATAGCTCGCTGGTCGATTTACTCTTCAAGTTCGTAAGAAAGGACAATCCACTCTAAGTAAATAAATAAAGACATAAAAATTGAAATATGTAGAAATAACGAAGACGAAAATGAGTAAGACTAAATGTAGAACATAAGGTTCGTAATGTACCAAATGAATATGTACAATAATGTGGACGTGATTATAAGTTTTGAACCGTTCGTATAAAGGCTGATGAAATGAAAGCAGAATCTGAGAATGTCTACTGCTCAGCTAATCAGCGGGGGCGGAGTTTGTCAAGGGAGAAATTATTGTCAATAAATAGGAATATGTGAAAGATATGGTAAGTGTATGTATCGAGTAGTAAGGTAAAATCGGTGAAACCCAGTAAAGTATGAATAAGTAGGAATGGTGGCAGTTTTATTGGGAGCAGTGTAAGTACAGGGAAGGTAGAGAGGAAAATAGGAACTATTTTCTCTATAGATGTTGAGATTGTGATCGTGGCGCTCCTCGGAACTAACGTAAGATTTTAATATAACACCTAAATGTGCATATAATGTTGTGTTAAGTTACATCAGGCAGTGACTTATAGTGCAGACATAATAAATTTGTATTCGGCCTCTTTTATTGTAAACCTACGGTATTTTGGTCCAATAGGAGAAAACCGTGCCTCTTTTATTATATAATATGGATAAGTGTTTTAATAAATTATTTTCTACATTGAAATGTCTGACAGAACTAGGGCAAAGTACACCCTTTATCACGCAAAAGTTTTTGTTCGAAATGTCTAATATATTTACGAGTGTATAGAATGATTTCATGGTTTGGAAAGAAGAACCCGGAGAAAGTCGTAGGTTGATTGTCGGAAAGAGTATTAGAAAAACCTTTCAAATGAAAACAGCAGTTTTAATAATCCAAATAAACTAATATTTTTTAATTGATTTAAATTCATATATATATATATATATATATATATATATATATATATATATATATATAGTGTATTGACAAAATATTTTTATATATTGGCAAACGACTTTTAATAAAAATATTTGTATTACAAATGACTTTTCATGGAATAATTGTTAGTTTATTCTAAATTTCAAATCTCTTTAAATCTTTAAAGGACCTCTGTCAAGTTTATTACACGACAATGTTTTCGCACCGGAAAACATTTATATGAAACATTTTCTCAAATGTACATAGATTAATACATGTGGGCACTTCTTTAACAATAGCACAATTACGATTTAAATAAAGGTAAACATTTTTAAAAACTATCGAATGATACTTCTATTATTGTCTGATATTTATATAAACAAGTCAAGATAAAATAAAGTTTTGAAAAAAAAGTTTAGTTTCATGAGCGGAAGTAAATTGACTTTGGCAAAGTTCCCGGTGCAAAATCTGTGAATCGTTGGCACGACCGTTTCATTCTAACATTGCTAACAACACATCTATCTATCTATCTATCTATCTATCTATCTATCTATATATATATATATATATATATATATATATATATATATATAAGCGAAAATGTGTGTATGTATGTATGTTCGCTTTTTGTGTATGTCTTCAAAAGGCTTTTTTGGCGGCGGATTCTCGAGGCCGTCGCTCATTTTTAAAACTTTTTATATCACGTCTAAATGATAATATCTACAACTTACCAAGGGGGTGGTCGCCTCTCAATTTAATTTGCCCGACTTTGAAACGTTAAATATTCGACATTTTAGGATCGGCGCGTGTAGATTCGTTTTTTTGTATAAGAACATGAGAAAAGCGAAACTGGATTCGAACCGGACGTAAACGTCACCGTTAACTATCCCACAGTAAAACGATTTGACCTCATTAAAAACTGCGATGTCTGACATTCACTTTTTAATCGCTCTTACATTGACTGTTGCTGTAGCTAAGGTGTTTAGGCTCAGCCTATGGACCTCAAGGCTCCGGGTTCGAGCCGCCCTGTCACCAACCCTCTCCTTATTTTTTTCCATTTTTAAAATCGTTGTTTTTTATCGTTTTTTTTATATTAAATAGGGTTAAGTTTCCTTTTAGTTCTTCTTTACCCTCCCCCCCCCAACGCACACACCTACAAGCACCCGGGCAACGCCGGGTACCCCCTACTTGTTAAAAATAAGAAAAACATAAAGCGATGTTTCGACCATAATAGTTACGACCCCCCCTAGTGACACGTTGTCTGGCTCATGCTAAGTCATCCTCATGAACAAGTTCTGCACACGAATAGCAAAAATGACAATACGGATAAGCAACCATTGATTATTATATAATATAACTTTTATGAAAATATAGGGTTCAATCTTCTCAAAAAAAATTTTAATACTCAATTAGCAGACAAGGAGCGAACACACGAAAATAAAATCTAATTCTATTCTTGCATGATATTATGTGGACGAATTTATTGAGTGCAAAGAAAAAAATAAAATATAACTTTGTTTAGCTGTCCACTGAATACGAGGCGGGATTGAATGCGGTGTGTAATAGAAAGCACAAAGTATTAAGTCGGATGATACATGCGATACACAGATAAAATACAATGTCTAAAACGTAACATGTCAATTATCTGAAGTTTCCCGATAACTCTATGCACAACAAATACCGTCTAATGTTTTACTTTATATGCCTTTAGACAAGATTGGCATTGTTCTTCTCGGTAAATATTCCATTAGCTTTTCGTACAGGAATAATTCTTCGCAGTAGAGTGGATAATCAGTTCTCTTGCATTCGTGTGCAATGCCACAACATCGCTTCATCCCTGCGCAATCAAGCATCATTTTATGCATCTTTGTGCAATACAGCAGGACTATTTGTGTTCTCGTACAAGAAAGCAACATACTTTGCATTCCTATACAATTCAGCAAATTTTTCCATCCCTGTGCAATGTAGTTAATATTACAGTCAGTTTCGCACTTTACTTTCTGGTTCCTGGCGTTTGGTGTTCGTAAGGCCATGGGTTCGCATGATATATATATATATATATATATATATATATATATATATATATATATATATATATACATACACGCACAAACACATATGTATGTATATATATATATATTTATATATATATATATATATAAATATATATATATATACATACATATGTGTTTGTGCTAGGTTTATATGCTTTCGTTCTAGCAGCCGCCAATAGCGTAATGGTTAGGAGCCTTGACTGCCGTACAAACGGTCGGGTTTCAATCCTGGCTTGAGGTTGTTGCCTGTCTAGCCGCACTGATGAGCTGCGAAACAGTACTGTATGTGGATGACTATATATATATATATATATATATATATATATATATATATATATATATATATATATATGTATTAAGGGGATTAGTACTTGGCCGCTCGATCATGATTATCTCCTTTTGTAATTCAAATATTTAAGTGGATTTCAAATTTAGCGTTAATAATGCGTTCAAACTGGTAATATTATTCCATTGGCGTTTCCTTTGAAAGTTTATATATATAAACATTTTCACACATCCATAACCTACATTTACCATCCAAATGAATGCTTTGGCGACGATACTTACGTCTTTTAGAAGGCGAGCCATTAAAAGGTATATATATATATTTGTTAAAATCTTTTTAAAATTATCATCTCTTAACCTTACCCTTCAACCCCATTTTATTTTATTTTTTATTTTAATTTTATTTTCATTTTATCTTACATTGTTTATCAAAATTAAAAAAGTAACTATTTTTCTTTATGTATTAAATATTTTCCAGATGCATCTGCATTACTAAAAACATATGCTAGTTTTATTTTTGGTGTCTTTAAAATAAACACCCAATATATTTGTCCGATGAGGAGACTCTGTTTTAAAAAATATATGATAAAATTATTGTACAAGACTTATTGTCTATCTCAATAAAAACATCGTTTCCAAAAACGATCGTACACTTATTGATTTTGTTTATTTTTCCTTATGAAACCGATTTTTAATTTTTAATTTTAATTATAAATTATCAATCATCCTACTTCATATATATATATATATATATTTATATATATATATATATATATATATATATATATACTCTGATACACACACACACATATATATAATATGTTATAGAGGGGATAAGACCTGGAGTCTAAAAAGAAAACAAACAACATTAGCCAAATATATTTGGCATCTCAAAGATATGAATGTCCTTTTTAATTTAAAATGGAAAATACTAGGCTCTTGTAAAGCATATAAACCTGACAACAAATTCTGCATCCTTTGTAGATGTGAAACTATAGCTATATTAAAATTCAATGACAATAAATCAACATGTTTAAACCGAAAAGACGAAATATTATCCGGATGCATACATAAACGTTGGATTGAATTTGACAGAGTTGAATCCCCATTAAGTAATATTAATAATCTGATTATTAGTCTGATTTTTATTGTTTATAATTATTAATAATATTATTATTAGTAATTTGATAACTATTATTATTATTATTATTATTATTATTATTATTATTATTATTATTATTATAACTAATATTATTATTTATTTATATTATCACCAATGTTATTATCATCTATATATTAATGCGATAGCGCGTTTGTTCTTTTGTGTGTCACGCCTTCCGGCAAATTTCATTGATTGAGATTTAAGAACACACACGCTATCGTATTAATACATAGATTATACTAAATATGAGTTAAGTGATTTGGCGAGTGCTTAGTAAGATCACATGCATACTCACCTCCTTCTTTTCGAGTAGGGGTGTGTGACAGTCTTACATGTTTACTTCTGGTGATGACGTCATTATCTTCTGTTAAAAAAGATGCGTATAATATATTAATGATGTACTACATTTGCATGAGTTGTCATATTCCAAAAATCACATGGATGTACTGCTGATTCCAAGAATAACGTAAATGGATCAGTTCACGCTAGCGACTTATTTATAACATTGCAAAAATCACATAAATATATCAAGTGATCCTGAGTTCGTATTTTCGTTCTTAATATCCTCATGACAGTAATTGCAAAAACTCTTGTTAAGGAAGAGGAGATATTTAATATCACGGGAATGCTGAGGCTGACACTACACTCAGAAATTCATGTTGAAATAACGGTTGCCCAAACCACTAACCGTGTTAATGTTTTTATGTATTAATTTCGAAAAGCTGTTGAAACAGTTTATGATCTAAACATTATTTCAAGTATATTTTTAACAGTAAGGTTGGGGATATAAAGTCCGTCCCGGAAATGGCTGAACCCGTTTATGATTTAAACATTACTTTATTTCATGTATATTTTTCACAGTGGGGTGGGGGATATGAAGTCAGTCTCGGAAATGGCTGCAACCATTTACGTTTTAGATATTACTTTATTTAATGTATATATTAACAGTGGAGGGGCGGATAAGAAGTCAGCCCGGGAAATGGCTGAAAGGGTTTATGATTTAAACATTTTTTTTTTTTCGTGTATATCTTTAACAGTGTGTTGCGGATATCAATTCAATCGCGCAAATGGCTCAAAAGGTTTACGATTTAAAGATTACTTTATTTCATGTATATTTTTAACAATGGGGTGGAGGACATGAAGTCAGTCCCGGGATTGGATGAGATAAGTGCAAATATCTACTAGCAGAATACTCAGCCTCGCCCAGGATTGAATGAGATAAGTGGAAAACATATAGTAACAGAATACCCAACGTCGCCTGGGATCGAATGAGATAGGTGGGAGATATATACTAGCAGAATACGCGGCGTCATCCGGGATTGGATAATATAAGTGGAACATATATATTATGAAAATACCCAGAATTGATTGATGTGTTTGTAATGAAATCATAATCCCAGGCAATACATCAAATTTATTATTTTAGTAAGGGAACGATAATGTGGTTTAAAATTATGAAAAATGAATGTCGGCATTAGTAACATATCCAAGAATTATGAAAAATGATGAAATGTGAGTTTATTGATTGGTGTGTTTGTAATGAAGTAATCAGCCCAGGAAATATATTAAATTTAATATTTTGGAAAGAGTGGGGGCAATAATATTGGTTAAAATTATGTAAAAATATTGTCGAATTCAGTAACATATCCAAGAATTATGCAATGTTTATTTATTGGTGTGTTTGTTATGAAATAATCAGCTCAGACTATATATCAAAGTTTTTATTTTAGTAAGCGGGCGATGTGGGTTAAATTATGAAAATGATTGTCGAAATAAGTAAAATATCCAAAAGCCATGAAAAGTGATGAAATGTGAGTTAATTATGTGGTAAGTTTGCAATGAAATAATCATCCTAGGATATATATTAAATTCATTATTTTAGTAACGGGGCGAGAATATGGGCTAAAATTATAAATAATGATTTCTGAAATTAGTAACATATCTAAGAATTATGAAAAATGATGAAATGTGAATTAATTGATTATGTGTTTGTAATGAAATAATCAGCATAGGCAATAGATCAAAGTTATTATTTTAGTAAGATAATGTGGGTCAAAATTATGAAAACTGATTGTCGAAATTAGTAACATATCCAAGAATTATGAGAAATAATTAAATGTGAGTTAATGGATTGGCGTGTTTGTAATGAAGTAATAACCCCAGATAATATATCAAAGTTATTATTTTAGTAAGGGCGGGATAATGTTGGTCAAAATTATGAAAACTGATAGTCAATATTAGTAACATATCCAAGAATTATGAAAAATCATGAAATGTGAGTTAATTGATTGATGTGTTTGGAATGAAATAATCAGCTCATGTAATGCATCAAAGTTATACAGTTTTAACAAAAGGGCTAGAATAATACGATGGTGTCTTCATTCATGCTGAACGCCAACAGAATACGCAGCAGCAATATATTACACATGATAGATGCCGCTGTGCGATTTTCACAGGTCCCGCTAGTTAATATTATTAGCGTTCTTATATTTTTACTGTCTTAAACATCACAATAAATAAATAATTTATTCCTAAACTAATTATAAGTTATCTCTCTTGGATGACTAAAAGGTTTTTAACATTTTATTTCACCTTTTAAAAAATTGCAGTTCTCTCCCTTAGACTTTAATATTTAATTTAGCATCAACTGAAAATACAGTTTAACTGTACATTAGCACAGCGTTTTTAAATTAAATGAAACTCTAAAAATTATTTCCACCATTCGGAGAAAAGATACAGCAGGGTGCTCAAAGATATACTGTCTGAACTGAAAAAAATTCTAATTGAGCTCAATAAGGTATTTCTCTTTTGTATTATAATTCTTTTTCTTAATTCTTATTCCTTATTTTCTATTTTCTTTATCAACATAATATTAATAACTTCGTTTTTATTGTTTTAAATATTTGCGGAAATATCCGCCTTACGGCAAAAATGCTAGTTTTATTTTTGTGTCTTAAACTTCCCTCCCCCTATTTTTTGCTGATGAGGAGATTATGTTCTAACACAAAACCATTGCCAATTATTGTCAATAATTATTGCCAATTTTAATAAAACGAACATCGTTTCCGATACGATCGTACACTCGAGTTGATTTTGTTTGTGTTTTCCTTTTGAAACTGATTTGCAATTCAAAATTATTGATCTTTTTTCTCAACACACACACACATATATACACACACACACACACACACACACACACACACACACACACACACACACACACACACATACACACACACACACACACACACATATATATATATATATATATATATATTAGTGGAGGAATGGCTAACGTAAAGAGTTAGTATTAGTAATAGTTTAATGTGCCCCAGTAATCATGATAATCAGTTGGCAGGGCATTAGCTCCATATTACTTAGAGTAGACGTTCAATTTCAAAGTGTCCCCCCTATTAATGACACACTAATCGTCTATATTGGCTGTGCGGTCGTCTTCAGCGACCTGCACAAGTGATAGCGTCATATATATATATATATATATATATATACATATATATATATATATATATGTTAAAACTGGTAATTAGTAAAAACCTGAAGAGAGTGCTAAATACTATTGCAGAGAAAGTATGTGTTTTATTTTTTATTACCGTTTTATCTGTTTAGTTACATATGTTTCAGATGTTTGACCATGTTTCGATCCAACAGCCTCGTCAAACCTTACAGAAATGGTTGTTAGTATTAGGAAGACGTGTTATAGAAGAAAAAACCTTGAGATATTTAGGGATAAAGATTTACACTTCCAGCAGGATGGAGCACTTTTCCACAATCATCATGACGTAAGAGCATATCTTGATAGTCACCTGCAAAACAGATAGTTAGGCCGAAGAGGAAGTATCGGGTAATGTCCATGCTCACCGGATATGAGCCCATCTAGGTTTTTCTCTTTCTAGGGGCGATTTGGGGGCATGTAAAACAACACAAAACGAGATACAGTGAATTATTGAAAGCAACCATTGAAAGAAGATGTGTCAGCATACCAATTGAACTGATTAGGAACGTTTCGTATTCAATAAGTGAGCGTTGTCAGCTGTTTGTAGACCATAATGGCCAATAATTTGAACACTTTCGATAATTAGCTGGTTTCTATATTTATTCACAGTATTTTGATGTAATAAACTTTTCTTTCTTGTAATAAATGTTGGTTTTACTGTCATGTATGCATTTTATTGAGATACGCTGTATTGCTGCGGTCTTTTCCAAACTAGTTCCAATAGAATTTACTGTCTTTGCGATAATGCTTTTTGGTATTTTGACTATAGTCATGACAGATTACACATTTTAATATTATGAGAAGTTTGTGCTAGCTACTTACATATAATATTTTCACGTTTGACTTGAACGATTTTCATAAAAAAAACAATAGAACATATACTACGCTATATTCCTAAATTGAGCTCCAAATGATATATTAATCTGTCATAGAATTAAACATTGTTGATAACATCAGATTTGAATTATAGAACACTGAGGATTGAGTTGTTATATTCTAATTAGTTTCAATAATGACAACTGCAGTAAACAATGCGTGTATATCTTTTCACTTCTCTGGAAACCATTATAGACATTAATAACATTTTAATGTAGCCAATTAGCGTTGAAAAGTTGTAGACATAGAAATATGCGATTTTTAACTGAAATAATTGGATCCGATTATGCAGACATACACCCTCAGCCTACATCAGAGTCGGTTGTTTAAAATAAACATTTGCAAATAAATGCCTCTATTAACGCGTATCTCCGCACAGCATCTGTTATTAAAAGATGCCGAACTTCTATAGAATGTAAAATATAAAGTTATTTTGTCGGATTTACAAAGTCAATCCGAAATAGCATTTAATCTGAAAAATAACATTTCCTTATGACAAGATAATTTTTATTAGTTATTTTGCCGTATCCTATTGAGAATATAAAAACCTAAATAACCAAATTTTATTTTAAAATTATTTAGTCTATTTCATGTAAATTTAATCTAATATCAAACATAAAAAAAAAACATTTAAAGATAAAAACGTACCAAGAGGATAACTAAAATTTTAAAACATATAATAGAAGTTTCCTAGATTAATTAAAAAAAAAAACTAACAAACTAAAATGGTTTCATTACATCCCGGTTAACGTGGATTTATAATTATAGTAATAATGTGGTCTGATCAGAATACTGACGCTTGGAGTCTGTCTTGACTAAAATAAGGTAAAGTGGTTGTCATTAGTGGAGAACTGCCTGAAGGTTCGCTTTTTCATTTGCACTGAAAACTTGATGCTTCTTCATAATGTTCATTTTATAATGCAGAGTTATTTTTAAAAAAAAAAAGAACATAACATACACATTTTTTAGTTGTCGTGTGTACCATGACCGCATATTTAACCCTAGTTCTCTGGTACAGATACTCTAAACTTTATGTTAAATGGGTCGGGAAAGTAAAATGGTCGACCGGTGCCAGGAGCCACTTCAAGCAGTGTTTTAATTCACTACTGCATCAAAGTTAATGAGTGAATGACACTTTTTTTTTAGGATAAATCACACCTAACTATTCTTAATTTCACGAAGA
Source organism: Euprymna scolopes (assembly GCF_053919585.1). Lineage (NCBI taxonomy): Eukaryota > Metazoa > Mollusca > Cephalopoda > Sepiida > Sepiolidae > Euprymna > Euprymna scolopes. The sequence goes on along the minus strand of NC_136482.1, from coordinate 44,129,603 downwards.
CTTCAAGTTGCTCAATAATAATAAACTAAATACTGCATTTGATTTCGACATATTGTATTTAACACCAGAAAATCGTGTGAATTTCAAATATCATTATATGCTTATTTATATCATTATATTTTAATTGTTAATTTATACCATTCTCGAGATTTTATTTTGCTTTTAATTATTTTTATATTATTTTCTGAAAAGTTACATATTTGTCATTATATTGAGTGACTGATGATGGAGTAATATATTATCGAATACAACGAACAGAAATAGGAAATCAGTTTCTAAAACACTTCTCTATTGATTATTATATTGTACCCAATATATTGTAGTGCTCCTATGGTCATAACATATGCTTACATATGATATTTTCATTCATGCATATATTGTATTTATTATTATAGAGCCACTACACAAGTGATTTTGAGATTGTATCTAATAAGTGATTGCAAAGGTTTTAAAAATATGACTTAGGTGCCATTAGGTAGAATCGAAACAAAAACATTTAGCTCTCAAGCCGTATTTGTTACCATCTGTACTAACATGCAAAACATTAAATAACGTTATAGAAATTATATATGTATACTTTTAGTCGGCTTACATCGCTAATCCCCAATTCTTACATGGATCAATCTGTACTTATCCACAGTTTATATCCAAAATATTATCTTTAACATATCTGAAATAAAGAAAAACATCATTAATGATAAAATGATAAAGATTTTCAACCCTTCAGTAATTGGGGCCACCTTGTGTATATATATATATATATATATATATATATATATATATATATATATATATATGTGTGTGTGTGTGTGTGTGTAATTATTTTTTTACTATAATAATTAAATACCTACAGACACTAGTGTTTCATCCTTTCGAGAATCTTCAGTGCAGGGTGTCACGATTAACACCAGTCGAACGATTCGAACCCCGCAACACGAGACATCTCAGATTCGATTAGCGAAGGCCGTATCAATTCGGCTACCGTTAACCGAGTGAAATAACGTTGAATTTAAACATCTTAATTTTAAACGTTCATTTACGTCAGTCAGACAGTAATCTAATCGTTATACGATGATCTATGCATAAGAGCTAAATTGACCGATTTTAATTCAACTGAAAGTGCTCAACGATAAGAAATGAATTTCTTAAAGGGGCTGTCATAATTATTGTTTTACCATAATAATTAAATACCTACAGACACTTGTGTTTTCATCCTTTCGGGAATATATATATATATATATATATATATATATATATATATATATATATATATATATATAAATCTAACGATGACAAATCTAACAAATCTTGATGAACCGTCCCCTTAAGTAATCCAATTTACCAAATTTCCACTACTAACGATTACTGCGATATTATCCAATTGATTACTGTACACTCAATAACCCTTCTTCTCGAGTGGCTTCCGGGTATTGATAAGTGGTGATTCCTATGTAAAAAAAAAGTTAAGTATACTTTATACAATAAGAAACAATCTTTCTTATATACTGTTTATGTGTATTTAATATTAGTCGCAAGTTTTTAATACACTATTATTTATTATTTTTTTAATTTTTTATTCAATAATTATTTTTATTCTGAAGAAAAAGATGGCCACACACTTTTAGAAAACACTTATTTGGAATGAAATTTAAATGAGAAATGTGAAAACTTTGAAGTGTCGGAAATAATGAAAATCATTTTACTTACTTTTTTCGTTGTAAGTCAATTCCCCTTAACACCAAAATGAAGAAAAGAAAAAAAAATACGTACCGGACTTCCTACCCTGATGAGGTTATTTGTAGCAAAATATTTGACTTACAACAACAATAAAAGTAAATAAAATGATTTTATCATTATTTACGACACTTCAAAGTTTTCAAAATTCTCATTAAAATTGTATATTTATTCTAATTTAGGAGCTGTTTTATTTAGCAATGTTCTTCTATTTTTTTTTTATTTCTTAATATTTAGGATTTATGTGCAGATGTTTGTTCCCTTAAAGAGACTGCCTATATTTCCGACAAGTTACGATCTATTTGTAAATTGCAAGTGAAAAGCAACATTGATTGTTTCCTTTCTTTGCGAGCACTTTTAAATGGCATGTGACAAGAATATAAACAACTTCGGAAATATGATTGCGTATTTACTAACAAGTGTATGAATAAAATGTCTATTGTAAATGATCTTTTTAACTATTTAAATTAGCCCACGTTTAGAACTGATAATGAGATGACGAATCCAGTCACTATATTTTCAATCTATCGATGTTTGCATGTGTGTTCCCTACAAATGATAGGTTGGAAAAAAGACATGCAATTAAAAAGTGTATTCTTATGAAATCTTTTCGGGAAGACAATGAAATGTGCCCCGAATCTCCAAGTGCACATCTAAAGAAGATTTTATGCAAAAATTATCTTAGAATTTTAAATATATCTTATTTGCTGAATTTTTTTATGATAGGTATGAAATTCATCGGAAAAAAAACCTACGTTACCCTCTCCGTGCCTTGTTATAAGTGAACCTTTAAACTTCAAATACGTATACTCAACATTAATGAATTTCAGGCCATACGTATGAGACAATAATTGATAATCCTTTCACAAGCACAGTGTTACATTTTCAAGATAAAGTGTTTATGCAGAACCGCCTTTGGTATCGACCTAATATTTCGTGAAGTCTTTGCAATTTCAAGTAGTGAATTTTTTACCTAACATTTGATTCAGAAAAAGTTTCAACTTCGTCACAACCATAAAGCGAATTTAATACTTAGATAGGATAGTTACAATAGAGGGGACAGCCTTCTATAAACCCAAATCACTAGGAGATGAACTAAGGTGGAATTTTAGACAAGCACTTGAGAATTCAAAGCTTCCAAAACTGAACCTCGCAAAGGAAGAATTATTGGCTATCAAGTCCCTGCGCGGTGACAATGATATCATAATACTACCAGCAGACAAAGGCAATGCTACAGTGGTAATGGATGGAGCAGAATATTCCAAATACTACGGTGGGTTCTTAGATCAAAATTGAATGCGAAAACAAAATAACGCAGTAAATACGCTACTAGGACCTATATTTCGATAAAGGGTACATATTATTCAATGCAAAAGATTTTCTTTTCCATTTTCTCTCCAAACAAGGCACAGTGCCACTTTCATGTAGAGGGCTACTATCAGGGACATAAGTTGGAGTGATCCTATATAGGGAGATAAGCAGTAAGATGTCAGTTCACAGACATCTTGCACTTGAACTTCTGCGTGTCAGTACAGTTGGGAAAGCATAATCCTGGCAAAGAGTGTAAATGCCTTGCAGTCCTGGGGGAAAACCTATTGGAGTAGAAGACTTTCTTGCATCAAGGGATCTCTACTACGTAGGAGTGAGATTTTACTGCTTTTCGGGTTTGTCGGAGGTATTTATCTCTAGCGGGTACAAGTGCTTGTAGTTCGTTGGAACATTCAGCATTAAAATACTTCTAAAACAAGCAGATGTATGCAACATATCATCGATGGGACAGAAGTTGAAGCTTAGATGACAGTTCAGAACCTAGCAGCGAGAAACTAGTAGCAGATGAACAAGCTTAAATATTATAACAATACTCCATACATGGGAACATTGTGACCGTAGAGAAGTACAGGATACTTTCAGGCGTATAAACTTTCTAGCACGATAGAGAGATCCCACTTCTTCCCAGCGGTCTAGGTAATGCTCTCGATGTATTTGTTCCAAGTCATGTTTCCTGTGAACGAAGAGTTTAAAATAAGTATATTCAGGTAATATATATTTGGCCATTGCGATTGGTGGATGCTGAAAAAATAGAGATTGTTTCCTTCAATAATTAAAAGAATTATTGAAGGAAACAAGCTTAGTCTTGGCAGACTTGAATGTGACTATCCATTTATGTCCCTATTCCCCTACAGATTGGAGTTCTTCCTCTAGTGTTTCTGCCATTTCCTTAGATATGTGTTAATCAAATGAACTGAAAGATATGGACAGGAAGATGAGAAAAATAATTACAATTAATCGAGCTCTTCACTCAAAGAATGATACTGATAGTTTATATACGAGAAGAAAATAGAAAGGACGAGAACTAATGGTTGTAAAACGATGCGTAAAAGAAAAGGAAAATAGAGTAAAAGTTTACATTCCCAATTGTATATACTACTACTACTCCTACTTCTACTACTACTACTACTACTACTAATAATAATATTAATATCAATATTAATATTAATAAGATGTCAGCTTCCCTCCCTTTACAAATGTTCAGCACGCCAAATAGTGATAATGGAACAGGAGTGAAAGACTAAGAAAAAAGAACACCCGAGCCTTGGAGGAAAAGTTTTCCACTAAAATTGAGGAAATACAAATGGTCAGTTCAAGCGAGAAATCAATGGCAAGCGGCTATTGCGAATATGCAAATTTATTTTCAAAAGAGATTCCAGAAAACACTACCAGGTGTTGCCAAGGATTAATCTCTGATTATGTTTTTTATAAGGACTCGTAAGTACAAATAATAATAATAATAATAATAATAATAATAATAATAATAATAATAATAATAATAATAATAATAATAATCGTGAAAAAGCAATAAAGCCTGGGTCGTGAAATGTGAGCTTAGGTGCCTGTTCTTCGAATCACGCATTGGTTGGAAACCAATTATCAAAAGAGCCGATTCTGGCAAGGCGTCGGGTGTTGCACAGATGATGAATTGTGAAAGATCACTGACGTGGCGATGCAATCTTGCGAGCGAGGGGCGAAAATCCATGATAAACGACACTCCACTTGATCACTTCTCGCTGAGCGATTAACTAATCAATTTCCTTGCCACGCTCTGTGATTCGTCTGTGCATCCCCCAGTCGTTAAGAAAGTGCGAAACTACAGATAATACAGATAGAAAAAAAAATCAAACACAATGAAAAGTCAAAGTAGGAATAAGATGAAAAGAACAAGGAAACAATAAAACAATATAAAAACAATATAAAACAATATAAAAACAATATAAAAACAATATAAGCAATATAAACGTCTTTTACAAAAGAATACCATTTTATAAATCCTAAAAAATAACTTATGGCATTTCGTATTCATACGTACGTTATCACTTTCCATACATTGTTTTAATAAGAACAAAAGGAATATAAGAGTGTATCTTTTGTAAGACATTCATAACTGCGCGTCTTTCTACCAACTACCACAATTGCAACTAACTTTGCATTACTTTCGTATGAAAGGAATATGCATGACCAAAGATTCTTTCCAAGAACATTCCAATCTGTGAAATACGTAATCATTGGAATGCTCTTCAGGCAGCTATAATCACACACTTATCTTCCAATACAATAGCAGGAAACACTTTTCAATAACTGTCGTAATTAATAAGTCAGCAACTGCAACATTCTTATAACATTAATCATCTCGTTAACCTTTATCCTTGAGTGACTTTTAGTCTTAATAACTGATAATGCATTAGAAATAAACATGGAAAAAAAACCTATATCGTAATCGCCAAACTATTATTAACGCTGTGACAAGGTCATTCGTAATTAATCTATTATCGCTAGTGTAAACAATTTCGTCTTTACCAATTTTAAAATAAATTGTTCCCAAATCGAATTCTGTTCTCTCTTCGAGTAAAACGTTACATACATTCACTACGTGACATTTGTTTTATTGATCTGAAAAAAAAAAATGAAAATATTCACCTAAAATTTACTTAAACGAATAAAAAATAGAGGATATTTATCGCTTTAGATCATATTGAATTTATACAAATTTAAATAAAGAAAAATGATATATATCCGGTTTATATGTAAAGCATATTAAACTGCCAATGGGAATCATTTGTGCACAAGAAGTAAGTTATTTTTTTTCTAAATATTATCGACTTTGATAAACATTTATCATTTTATATGGAATGTTATTATGCCTATAGCTGTACGTCTCAAACACGTGATATTAATGCAGATTTACCCAAGGTGTAAAACCAGTCGTGCTTTATTATTCCTGGTATTCATAAATGACCTCCCCGATACAATTGTCTGCGATGAGTATATTTGCTGATGACACCACGCTCTATGATAAACATAACGGAAAAGGAATGTACACATATTTAAAGCAATGGCAGAAAATTTAGAAATGACTTTCAGTCTGTATTGGAATTGGGCTATGACTGGTTGGTAACATTAAATGCTTCTAAAATGAAACTTATTTCATTTAACTATAAAAAAAAAATTTCAACATACTATTGCCATTACAAATAACACCCTCCATGAGAGCACATTTAACAAACTTCTCGGCCAAAAATTCACAGGCAACATGAATTGAAACAATGCAGTGAGTACAATGACAAGTCTGCTGCAAAGAATGTGGATTCCCGCTATCCAGCTAGAAAACTACTTACACTAGAGAGCATCCTATGTCATTTAAAGGTCCAATCCACGAATGCATTGAACCTTGTTCTCACATCTAGGCTGGTAAATCTAAGACTAGGCTCTCAGCTTCCGACAGTTAAAATACGAGTTTCAAATTTAATTCATCCCGAACTGTCGGCCATGCTCAATATCTGTATCATCGGTGGGATGTCCTATGCGTGCACCTGTTTTAATATTTCAATGGAATATACACCGATGAACTGATAGCATGTGTGCCCCCTCGACATACATACCCTGGAATAACACGACATACATACCCTGGAATAACACGACATACATACCCTGGAATAACACGACATACATACCCTGGAATAACACGACATACATACCCTGGGACAACACGGCATACAGCAAAATCACACCTTTTATAGCGGAGGTCCATAGCTGACGGAGAGTCTTCCACTCAGAGTAAATTATTTACTCAAAAAGTACGGAACTTCCCTACCTCTATCCTGCTTCCCTGACCGAATCAAACTACAGAATTTTAAATGTAATGTGAACTGACATTTGGCTGTTGAATTTCTAATAGTTGTCTGTTACACATAATCCCAAACAGTAATCTCTAACGTTTCAAATAGCAATATGCCTGGCTGATGCCTGACTGAAGATAAAATAGAGTAAAAATAAAATCTAAGAATATTAGAACATAGGCTCGTCATAACATCTAATAGCATCAACTCTCAACTGTAGTCTTTGTAAAACGCCAAGAATTATGTAAGCTGTATATATATATATATATATATATATATATATATATATATATATATATATATATATATATATATACACTAGCAAGGTAACCCAACGTTCTCCGGGATTGAATGATAATCAACGAATGTTTCACGCTCACATATTTTTAATGTTATCGAAATCGATGAAATAGCTATTTTTCAATCAAATCGGTTGATTGCTTGCTCTAAGTGCACAATTTATTGGTGTCTACATTGCACTGTAGAGAAACTACTGTTTATTTTATAAAATTGTTCTTACATATAATTGCCTGAATTAAAGTTTGAAATGCAAAAGTCAAGTATCATTATTGGATTATACTCGAAACAGAAACGTTCATTTCGAACGCGCCCCTGTCATATCAAAGGGCGTACTGTTGATTTTATATGTTGGGCATTTCAGCTTGCGTTGTAACTAAACTTCTCAAATGCACGTGTGATGTTAGGCGGTGTAAGGTGTTAACTTTGTTCAAAATCGCCTGCTTCCCCATTCCATCAGATTATTTTGATTATCGATACTTATCGAAGACATTCATACACAAAACCTATCTAAGAACACTGGAATGACCTATGAAATTTCATTAATATCGACCCAACCATTTTCGAGTCTATAGGAAGCCAACGCACGGAAACACAGACACACACATACACAGTCAGAAAGATAAAGTTCCATTTATATAATAGTGTATATATATATACACACATATATATATATGTATAAATGGATATACATATGTATATATATATATATATATATATACATATATATGCATATATATGCACATATATATGCATATATCCATACATATGCATACATACACACATATATACATATACAAATATACATGAATATATACATAGTTATGCATGTATATATAGAGATGGAAAGTATATATGTGTATATTTAGACAATATTGTTTTATTAACGCAAAAATTGTTATGACGAAAACTACTTAATATTACTTTTTTATTTTTGTAAACACGGAGTTCAAAATAAAAAAAAATAATGCATAACTAAGCTGAGCTTTCTGTTATTATTGCTGATATATATATATATATATATATATATATATATATATATATATATATATATATATGTGTGTGTGTGTATGTGTGTGAGTAACTTTATGACTATTTTACTGAGGATAAACCTATTTGCAAATGAATAACACATAGAAAAGGACTTAACGAAAACATCTAGAATTTCTATTTTTACTCACCTTGCAATTTGGACGTAAGGGGTTAAAAACTGAGACCATGCCTAAGAAATATCAATATGTCGGTTTACATTTAATTTGAACTTCTGCATATCAGTACAGTTTGGCAGCAGGCAGTAAACAAAGTCTAGCTATTTTAGGGAAGAATTTATTTGATTAGAAAACTTTCGGACATTTAGGGACCTCAACAGTGAAGGGGTGTGATTTTATTGCTAAGTGTGTTTGTCGGGGATAAAAGTTGGACCTATTAGATTGCATCCCCTGTTTTGGACCCTATCCAAGACGGAGAGGCCAGTGGTAGACGCAATAGTCCAGATGTGGCAACAATACTCCATGCATGGGCGAATGGTGGCTTTATAGAGGTACAGGATACTTTCAGGTGCAAGCAGTCCTTAATGTATTTATGCCAGTTCTTATTTCCTGTAAATGTAAAGCCGAGGAGTTTGAAGGAAGAATTCATAGGTAGGGAGTTATTTGTCATGGATATCGGTGGTTGGAGAGGTTTCTTGTAATTGTTAAACGAGATCAGCTTAGTCTTACTAGCATTAAATGTCACCTTTCATTTACGTCCCCATTCAACTACGATCCTGAGGTCATTCAGCCATTGTCTTGGATTTATGTACATCCGTTCTTCCCTCATATCGGACAATATTATCAAGAAGGTCATTGATGAATAACAGGAATAATTATAGTACAACGATAAACCCCTGAGGCACTCCTGTATTAATATTATTCTGCTTGGATGAACGTCCATCATAAGAACCTAGATGTTACAATTATCTAAGAAGGATATAATTATATTTAGTATTCGTCCAGTTATACCATATGATTGGATTTCCATTAGCAGCGCTTCATGCTAGACTTTGATATATCTTTAATGTAGGCACTTATTCGATGCCCATTTTCGATGTTAAGTTAGAGTATCCGTTAATTATGAATACATATAGGGAAGTGATCGGCCCTATTCCAGTTTCGCTTAGAAATAATATGTTCGGTTTCCTCTCCTGTAATTGGGTTTCAACCTCTGGAAGATTGGGACGTATACCCCTGATGTTGGAGAAGGAGTCAAGGTAGAAGGGTTCTACGTTGGAAGATGGGGTTCTAGGTTTATTCGAGTTTTTGTTTTTGAGATGTTTCATGTTGAGATTTTGGGGTTTGTGGAACAGGTCAGCATACTTGGTTTGAGCAAGAATGAGAGGGAACGACAGAGAGAAAAAGATAGGAAATTTTTTTTTGTAGCACATGAAAAGGTAAAACCGTAACAATTACCCACTAGTATGGCATCGAGAGGCCCCACCAGAGACTACTGCAAGGTCAAGAATCCATTCACCAAATGGCAATACAGCAGCCCCCGTACTTTGTACCTGCTGATAGGACAGCCTCCTTAGTGGTTAATCCCAGGTTCGGGTCCCTGATTATCAGGCGGATAACTTACGTCCCCATTAAACTACGATCCGAAGGTCATTCAGCCATTGTCTTGGATTTATGTACATCGGTTCTTCCCCCCTCTCGGACAATATTATCAAGAAGGTCATTGATGAATAACATGAATAATTATAGTACAAGGATAAACCCCCGAGGCATCCTGCATTAATGTTATTCTGCTTGGATGAACGTTCATCATAAGAACCTAAATGTTACAATTATGTAAGAAGGATATAATTATATTTAGTATTCGTCCAGTTATACCATATGATTGGATTTTCATTAGCAGCGCTTCATGCCAGACTTTGTCAAATCCCTTCAATATATCGAGGGCTGCAGCTCTGGCTTCGCGCGCCTTATCCAAACATGGCATATGCGTTAAGAGATGACTTCTAAAATATCTGAAATAGAACGACATTTCCTAAATCCGTACCATTTGTCAGAAAGAAGATTGACTTTTGCAAGGTGGTGGACTAGAGCTTGATTGATTAGCGTCTCTAAGAATTTAGCAAAGAGGTGAAAGAGACTTAAAGGGCGATAATTGACATGGTCGGTCCTTTCACCAGACTTGTTATATACTGTTACTACAGAAGCCATCTTCCAGCTACAAGGGAAGCAGGATTCAGCATGTAATGTGTTGTAGAGTTTGGAAAATATGGGCGCAAGTTCAGCTGAGCATTTCTTAATTAGAATAGCAGGGATGAAATCAAGCCAACATGTCTTGAGAGTGTCTAAGTTTTTTATGACATATGTGGACATATGAAGGGGTGATTTTCAGATCATCAATTGTGGCTTATGGAAAATTTGGGAGTGAGTTGTTTATGGGATCTTGGGTGGATTTGAAGCGAATGGCCGAGCAAGCAATTCCACGTTTCCGGTTGTCGTGCATGAAACTTTTGCTTGTTAGATAGTGGGGGGGATTGTCCTTTATTCACTACACTATTATACATTTTCTAGAAATCGCGAGTTCCTCTCTTCTGTGATTCTATACGTTCTCTGGTTATTTCAGCATGTCTTCTTTTGACTGTGGTTATGACTCTCTTACAATGATTTCTAGCATCTATCAATGTTTGCCTATTTGCATTTAACTTATGACATACGAGCAAGCGGAGCGCATGCTGTCTTTGTGCAATGACAGCTGCACAATCTGTAATGAACCACTTCTTCACTCTGTTATCTTTAAAGTTGCGGCTTAAATACTAATATTCTTTGTTTAGAATTTTTTTTAATCATACATTTAGTATGTATGCTCCACTCCTTTTTCTTTTTCTTGATCCCAAACAAATAGAGAAAGAAACAGAGAGGGAGAAAGATTCTGTATGAAAAACTGAGCGATGATCAAACAGTATATATTGCGAGAGGCTGAGAGGAAGATAACAACCGATTTTTGATTTGATGAGTTAATTGAAACTTGTAGCTAAATAAAACAACGTAAATAGATATAAATATAATAAAGATATAGATATAAATTTATTCAAATACAGAAATATTTGGTAAGAATTTTGTTGCGTTAAAATAAATAGTAAAATGCCTTAAGGCAACATAATTTGATTTACCCAGATTTAATATAATAATAGATGTATAAACATATTTAGAGGGGAGAAGAATAGATATTCTTCACGAATTCACTTTCTAATATCCTCTCTATACAACCATGTACTGTTTATATTTAAACTAGTTTTTCTTTATCACAATCGACAAGATTACTATTTTGTATTATACCCCTCTTACGATTTCTTGATTTTACCGGATTTCAAGAGAAAGAATTTATTTACTCTCCTGCAATGTCAAGTTTGTTAGAAGTAACATCATTTGGAAAAAGGTGCTCTATTTCTCATATAAGCCAGTGTGTATCCATATCAAAGGGTTATTATTTGGGCATCGAATAATATAATTTGAATATATGGTCAAGGTTTGCTTGTATATTCTCATACCAGATTCTTCTTACACACACCTGTACAGATAGATTTTGAACTTACGGTTACACTGTTAGGTAGACATTCAAATTATCTCACGTAGGAATCTAAGGCTTTGTTTCGTTGTCTATTTTCTCGGATGGATTACATAATCATGTTGAATTATTCTCAACATTGATAATACTGCTACGCCTTATTCGTAAAATCGACTTATATTGGAGAAATAAAACGAGATTTGTATCCAATGTCGCAATACGATCTACTATGAATTTAACACGGCTGATTTAATTAGAGAGGCTAAACAACAGATTCGTGTTCAAACCATGCAAATTTAAAATAGTTTAACGCATATTCATGAAGTTTCAGACCATAGTTCACTAACATTTAAAATCATTTATAATGCCTCTACCTTCATATTTATTGTCTCTACTTTAGATCGCAATACAATGATAAGAACTATTTTTCAATAATAATAATAATAATAATAATAATAATAATAATAATAATAATAATAATAAAATAATAATAATAATAATAATAATAATAATAATAATACATATACGACCTTAGCAGAGAAACTGAATCCCTAATAACAGCTGTGCAAAATAACGCGATGAGAACTAACTATATCAAAGCCAAGATCAACAAGACATAAGAAATCTTCAAAGGCAGACTCTATAGACAAAAGACGAACCGATAAACCACAGAGTATAGCAAACTAACACAAATGGAATGAAAGAATAGATAGAATCAAGTGCAGTGGGAACCTTGCAAAAACTTCACATTGAACATCCAGAAAAATGGTACATGTCCAAACCGGTTGCAATACTTGAGAACAGAAATCAAAAAATCCTATGGGCCATGGATATAAAAACAGATAAACTCATCCGAGCAAGAAGGCCTGATGTCATACCAGTTAACAAGTAGGAAAAGTCCTGCCAGGTTGTAGATTTCGCTGCTAAAGCAGACCAGAGGGTGAATGTCAAGGAGACTGATAAGCAAACAAATACACGAAAATAGAAAGGAAATAGAAGGAAATATGAACGATGTAGAAAGTAGAGATAACACAGGCATATGATAGTAATACCACTAGAAACAATCCCCCAAAAAGCATTGAAAAAAGAATAAAATACATTTGAATACGGGCAATGACAGAAAATACAACAGATAACGACTGAATTATTACTGGAAAGTAGAGACTAATAAATATAAGCTAAACACTGTAACCGGCCAAACAGAAACAGAACAAAAGATAGATAAAGATTACATTGAATCAAGATAACTGACGCCAAACCAAACAGTCGTGATGGATCAAGGAGGATTTCAAAACCGAGGAGAGAGAAAACTAACCAGAACTCCACTGGATGATGCGACACGGACTGGGACCTTGGGGCGGCTTATTGCCACGCTAATTTTAGTGAAGGCCGATGATCGTTACCAATGAGAAATCAATAGTATATTGCTATTGTGATAACGCAAATTAATTTGCAAAGATTATCAAAAGAGTTGGAGAGTACTAGAAATCTGTGAGGATTTGTGTCATCTAGACTCCAGGGAACGCCACAGGTTGTTGGCAAAGAGAAATCTATGATGTTGACCCGTGTGGAAACTCCTAGTAGGTAAGAATAAACATAATAATAATAATAATAATAATAATAATAATAATAATAATAATAATAAGAAGAAGAAGAAGAACAAGGAGGAGGAGAAGAAGAAGACGACGAAAAAAACTAAACAAACTTTCACTGGATATGTTCAAAAAGACTAGGGCCTTGGAGAGGCTTATTGCCAACCACATTCCAATGGTCGCTACCAATGAGAAATCAATGATAAACAGCTATTGAGATAACGAAAACCAATTTACAAACGTTATTTAAAGGAGTGAGTACTGAAAATCTGCGGAGACTTGTCACTCAGACTGCAGGGATCACCACAGATTGTTAAAAAAAATAATTGTTTGATGACGGTCTATGTGAAAACTTTTCGTGAGTAATAATAATAATAATAATAATAATAATAATAATAATAATAATAATAGTCATAGAAAAATGCTATACAATAGAAATCTGATTAAACGAATAAAAACCTAAGAAGTATCGCTAATAAAGTATTCTAGACCATTTATATGCTGGACTAAAGAGGATCTTAAACACCTTGATCAGTGAACTAGGAAATAATTGACGATGCACAATGCATTACACTCAAAAGACGATACCTACTGACTCTGCGTGAAAAAGAACGAAAGGGAGAAAAGGACTAATTAAAGTAGAAGACTGCGCAGAAAGCATAAAAAATGATTTGAAAAAGTATATGAGCCAGAACACAGAAAGACTGATAACCGCAGCCAGAGACACACAGTCAGGAAGAACAATACAGGACACGGAGAAACCAAAAACAAAAACACAAGAAAAGAAAAGTGGGAAGAGAAAGCACTACATGGACGATTCATAAGAATGACAAAAGCACGTGAAGACTAAAATGTGGCTAAGGAAAGGACACATGAACAGAGAAACAGAATCTCTGAGGACAGCAGCACAGGACAGCGCGATTACAACGAACCAAATCAAAGCTAAAATAGACAAAACACAGGAAAACAGTAAATGAAGACTGTGTGGACAAAAGGATGAAACGATAAACCATATAATTAGTGAATGTAGTAAATTAACCCTAAAAGGAATACAAGGACAGACACAACAGCATGGGGAAGGAAGTTATGTATCCGACTACATCTTGAGCACGCAGACATATGGTTCAAATATAAGCAGGAGACTATACTGGAAATAAAAACCACAAAATACTGACAGATAAACCCATCCAAACCAGAAGACCGGACGTCATAATAATCAAAAAGAAAAAAAAAACCTGTCAAATTGAATATTTTATCCTTCTTCAGTCCCGTTTTGGTGTGGCGATTTAGGGGCCGATTTTTCATGCTTGATATGATGGTTCATTAGTAAAAGTTCAAAGTCTTTATTAGTGAATTCAGTACCATTCTCAGAGCGAATACACACTACTTCACCGTAGGGAGCCATATCGGCTAAATATATTTTAGTTACTAGCAGAGTATCAGATTTATTCTTTAAAAATAACCCATTATATAACCTGAATGGTCATCTACGAAATTCAACACATATCTATTATGGTCTCCGGCCCTCGTTTCCACGGGACCGTTCAAGTCACAATGCACTAGTGATAGGATTTTCGTGGCCGTCTTCTCTGGTATCTTATTTTGATAGTCTGTCATTTTTCCCTGCGTACAAAAGTCGCAGTTAAAGCTTTTTATGTTTTTATTTTCATTCCATAAACTACAGTCGGCAACTTTTTGATATCAGGAATATTTCAGTGTCCAACAATTTTATGCCATTCTGTATATCATGGCAGGAGGTTTTCGATGTGACTACGTTATTTAAATAATATAGTCTTCCATTTTCTTTAATGTCGAATACAGTTCCATTCAGGTACACCAGTTTTGGTTCATTGGGGCTACAGTCTATATTTGCACCTTGTTTAATGGCAGCTTGTACAGAAAATGTATTTTGTTTAAATTTCGGGATTAGAACAGCGTTTTCTAGAATACAGAAACATAGCTTTAGGGATACTTTTTGAAATGGCAATATGTCTTCTCATTGAATCAAAACCTCTTAACGTAGGCACTTATGGCGGCTGCCTATATACGCAACAGGTGCTTTAACAAAACACTGTCTAAAACCCCATATGAAGCTTTCTGCGGTAGAAAACCAAATTTAAGCAGAATGCATGTATTTTGTTTAACTTGCTTCGCATATATAGACGAAAAGATTAAATTAAATATTATCACCGACAGAGGTATATTTCTTGTATAAAAACAGCCAATCTTGTAATTTTTCGAGAAAAAAATAAAATAAACAGAATTCGATGTGTAAAATTCACGGATACGTTTAATTTTAAAGACGAAATCCCGTCATATGAAATAAATGAAATTATATTTCCTCAAATTATTAAAGCAAATGGAGACAATAAGATGACGGGGACATGCTGCTACGGCTGCTGCTGCTGCTGCTGCTGCTGCTGCTGATGATGATGATGATGAAGTCGAAAGATACCCCAAAAGAAATTGAAAACGTCCCGATTTTTTGTGGTCAAGATTATAAATTCGACTATTGGTATTCCGTGGAAAATACATCAAAAAGCTTTAACGAAACAATTAACTCAGAACAATAGAAATTAGCCATGAAAAATGAAATAGATGCTTTGACCGAAAATAATACCTATACGGTAGTACCGCTCCCAAAATATAAGCATGTCATTTCTACAAGAGGGATCTTTACAAAAACGACTACAGCATCAGACGTTGAACAGTACAAAGCTAGATTTGTTGCTAAAGGATACTCTAAGATTTAGAATATAGAATATTTTTCTACGTTTTTACTGACCACAAACCTTATGTCAATCAGAATTTTACTACAAATAGCATCGCAATATGACCTAAACCTCCGTCAAATGGACATAAAAAAAATGCTTATTTGAATGCCCCAATAGACTGTGAAATTTATATTATCCCTACAGAGGGATTTATAATGGAAAATAAAAATAGCGTTTGGCGACTGAACAAGTCATTATACGGTCTAAAGCAGAATGCCCAGTATTGGAATACAATATTTCATGATTATATGATTAAAAAAATATTAAACAATGCCCAGCAGACCCCTGTTTATATACCCAACACAAAGACAATAAACTACTGATTTTGGTTTTATAGGTCGATGATATTTTAATCTCATCAAATTGTGACAAAATATTTACCGATGTTAAGGACAGATGAAGTAAAAAATTCCAAATGACTGATCTTGGCAAAATATCCTGTTTTTGTTGGGTATAGAATTATTTCATAGGAAAGGACTTATTACGATGAATACACCGAGATACATTGACAAAATACTATTAAAATTTGGAATGGGGGAGTGCAAAAAACGCTCTAAACCGGTCGAAAATGATATTAATAAAAATATGCACACAGAATCTGAAATAATAGACGATGAATTATACTATTGGAAGTCTTATATATTTAATGACTGCAACGAGGCGCGATATATATAACTGTCACAAAAATTATCAACACCGAGAATGAAGGATTTAAATAGAGCTAAACAACTCCTTCGTTATTTAAAAGGAACTAAGGAACAGAGTTTAATATTTAGAAAATCCTAAAATCCCCTACAATTAGAATGATTTTCTGATTCAGATTGGAGAAACGACGAAGAGCGAAAAATTATATTGTAATATTGTTTTAGACTATCAGAAAATGGGCCTATTATTTCATGGAAATTTAAAAATCAACAGATTGTATCTCTTTCTACGTGTGAAGTATAATATACTGTGATTACTCACACGATCCAGAAAGCACTCTACCTTAAAAATATCCTAAAGACAATTTTAGAGGCACAATTAACTAAAAGCCCTGTAGTAATTAGTTGTGATAATCAAGCCAGTATAGTCGTATTACAGAACACAATAATCCATCAAATATCTAAGCATGTAGATATAAAGTACCATTTCATAAAAAAACGAGGTGAAAAAGGAATCCATCATTTTGAATTACATATCATCAGAACAAAATATCGCTGATGTATTCATGAAACCCGCAATAAGAATAAAGTTAATGCGTTTTGCCTCTAAAATTGTTGGGGGATTTGACTTTGAATAACTTTTCACAGCCTGTGTGTATGTATGTGTATATATAAATTTCTATATATTGAAAAATATCCAGGGCAAGACGTTAAACTGCAGCCATTTTGTTTGTATTAACACTTTAACCTAATTATACGTAACTAATACTTTTACTGAAATAAAAATAAAAGTAAAAAGTCACTCCTTTTAAAACATTATCTTTGTAAATTTTTTTTTGACAAATGATTTTTGCAGCAATTTTTTTGAAAACATTTTGTTTTTGACAAATATTTTTGCATCACTTTTTTGAAAACATTTTCTTTGTAAATTTTCTTTTTGACAAATACTTTAAATCTTAAGGCGCGCATAAATTACAATTTACTTTTACTTTTTATGCGCGTAAATTTTTCTTATGTATCAAAAATGTCCTACACTTTTGTTTGCATTGTTTTAATTAACAAAAATACAAACAAACAAAAAACAAAAACAAAAAACAACTCTTTTTAACGAGTACATATGGCATGTATATTTATTTATGTGCATATATGTTTGCTTTTTTTAAACGAAACTGCATAATCAAATTTAGGAAATGGCTTCCTTTTTCACATGCCCACCCCGTTTGAAGGTAAAAATAAACCTCCGTTTCTTTTATTTCTCTTTTCTGTATACCACATATATGTATGTTTGACATTTAAACAAAATTAAAGATGGTTTCTTTTACATACTAAAATTATAAGATCTAAATGATTTCTAATTCTATTATGTATAATTGAATGTAAAAATATATATTTATTTTTGAACAGAATAAACCAAAAGGGCTACCCCATTATAAAAAAATAAGGGGAGGGTGTTGCAATATTTGTAAACTCTAATGGGGATATAATATCACACGGTCGGGAGATTCTATTTATAAACGACGCTACTAGGAACTGTCGAATCAAATTAATTCACGTTCTGCTACCAACTACCAGAAACTAGAATGTTAATATTAAAATATATGTAGTAACTTCGCATACGTTTTCTTCGTGTCAACACGGGAAGCATCTTTTGCTCTGTGGATTCGAATTCGAAAACTGTCTACTGAGAACCAGTCACCCCAAAGACTTATGTAGAACACCTAACCATCGGAAACTGTTCTGAAACTAAACATGGCTTCCGAATCTCTGTCTGTCTGTCTGTCTGTCTGTCTCTCTCTCTCTCTCTATATATATATATATATATATATATAAATATACTCGAATTGACATCCAGATAAACAAACATAAAGACAGAGATAATAACATACATACATTTGTATATATTTAAATAAATAATTTTAGAATATTAAATTTATAAAATTAAGTTATTAGTTAATGAATAATATTTAAATTTATGATCAAAATCCATTATAGAATTATTATGAGAATTCGAAATGTAATCGGGGTACATATAAACCTATACACACCTATACGAATATGTAAATGCGAATGTGTACGCATTTTATTATTATTTACAAATTCTGTACAGCAATTACTAATATTTAATCATTATTATGTGTCACATAAGGTGGTAATTTTATCACATTATTATATGCGTAATATAAGGTGTTAATTATACTTGTTAATTGTGTGAATTGTGATGAAAATTTAAATTACATTACTTTAGCGGAGTTAGGTAACGTGCATACATTACTATAGACGTAAACCATCTATCAAAATAAGTGACTTCTTAGTTATAATATTCGTTTTATTTGTATATATTAGATTGAAACATAAACAGAATAAATAAATATTATTTAACTTAAAGTTTCTAATATCTTTGTTTTTAATTTAAATATAGATTGGAGTTGGGTGATTCTGGGTTTAGTTCATGGATTTGAAAATTCAAAAGTTGGAAATTAGTACCATGTCAGAACAATACGTGTGATTTACATATATACACATGCATATACTAAACAGACAATTGCATAAGGTACGCACATATACGTATACGCAGGTCCTGGATATGACCTTAAACTATATCCAGTGGTGAGGCCTCAGCTTGCGGGCTTTGGGGAGTGTGGAGCCACCCTTTAATTACCATTGCTCGCAGGCCCACTCTGACCCGGAGTGGTAATACCTGTTAGGGTTCCAACTATGGGTTAAATAGAAACTGATTTGAAAACAACAAATATATTCTATTAAAAATTTTTTCTTAAATCTTTGGATTCGGTATTAAATAATCCGAAAAGGGTTGATATGCCGTAAAACAAAAACAACCAACCAACCAACCAACGTATACGCAACTACCCATATACACATATAGACAGATAAAAAAGGAGGATAAATAAAAATGCATTAGTGTTGAAGATTTGCAAACCTTGTCGGATAGAAAACAATTTTCTTCTACCCAGCACCTATACATGCATGTAGCTACATAAATATTGAAATATATACTAAAGGGTAGGAAAAGTACAAAATGTATATATTAGTATATATCCATATGTAACATGAAAGTTAATCAGAATAAGTTAGAGAGGGGGTGAGGATTGTTATATGTACGTTTACAATATAGTTGGTAAACAGAGCTATACACACGTGTTAACAAAAAATCTTACACAGAATTCACATATAAAATAGAACTGTAGAATAACAAATATGACAAATATGACAAATATGGATGAGTTACTGAAATAAAATATATAGTTATTTATGGTTATATAAGTTTGCATAGAGGGGTAGATACTTAGTATAGACGAATCATAGAGGGGTAGCAGAAAGATAAGTGTCATTAAACCAAACGAAGTATAATAATTCACCGCACATAAGAATTGAGGATATGCAGATGGCATATTAGGTTATACATTATGTATGTATTCATGTAGTCTTTAATTCTTCAGATTAGATTGAGGGTAGAAAGGTTGTGTTTCTTATTGTGTTTGCAATTTATAGAGTTTTCGTGTTTTTTTATTTAGGAGCTTATATTTCTCCCTAAATGTTGTAATAAATAGTTTTTCATTAAGGCATAGCTAGCAACGTGAATTTATAGGCGAACAGATGTTTGCTCTCTTAAGGATATTCCAATTTACAATTGGTGACAATCTCTGTTCAATTAATTCATTAAAGTATTTAGATAGTGATATTCTGTCTGTATAGTTTGGATTCTCAAAGGAGCGTTTTTGTCCTGTATATATATATATATATATATATATATATATATATATATATATATATATATATATATATATATATATATATATATGTATATATATATATATATATGTATATATGTATATATATGTATGTATACCTTAACTAAAACTTGATTGTTGTGCAAAATTTTCATTGCCAAGTATCTAATAATATTACAACTACTTTCCTTTCTGGATAACCTTCCTAGTCCTATCACGTTTAAGTTAATCTTTTGGGGTTATACAACAAAAGGGTTGGTTCACGTATCACAAGGGCATCACGAATCCTTAGCAATCCAGTGATTGTAATCAAACGAGTCTTAAATAAATCGAGTATCTTATACAAAAAGACACTTTAAATTTGACTTATTAGCCATACGAGATTTCGATCCCAAAGTGTCCAATAACATTCAAACTATATCTCTTTCTCGTAATGTTTCTCAGTACAAGAACTTACACTTGAGTCTTTGGCGAATACAACTAATAGTGATCACCAGGACATCACCATGCTCATACAACGCACTGATGATAGCCTCATACGTCATGAGTATCGCGACTATTTTATATAAAACCATTACCTTTAGCGTTTCATAGTTGCAAATAATTTTCAGTCATACGATCCTTTATCCGCGCGCACGTGAGTATTTCCTGACGCCTGCTTTTTATTGTTTCAAATCTGAACTTTCGCCAAGCCATCTGCATCCGACAGTAAATATAGGCTAAACAGTTAAAACAAAAACAAAGTAAAAAAAAAAATCAAAGATCTCCCGTTCTGATTAGAATACATAAAGAAGGCAAAGAAACACAATATCAGATGCCAGACGGAAATACGTTTAATTTTGGCTTTTACTCTTATCTGTCCAATAAAAACAAAATAAACCCGAAAAAGAAGAATGTGAAGAAAACGATGGAAACGGAAAAATATATTCGTTTGGTTAAAACGCTTTTTATTGATTGATGATCTATTTTTTGGTGTCTAAATTAAAACTATATACACTGGAATACCTACTCGGCAAATATATTTATCCAAACATTTTACTATCGCTTCGCAACATCTGCTACTTGAAACGCTTGAAACAAAACGAATTTTTATATTATAAATTATAGTTTACTTGAAATATTAATTTCAAATCATAAACATTTCTGTATTAATTAGATTGTACGAACTACTGTTTAGATCGTTTCGCTTAATGCAATATACGACCTTCACATGGAAAATCTTGTTGATAGCACTTATATGAGAGTGGTGAAAATAATGTTTTTGTCCTTTTCCACAGCAAACAATAGTTGTGAGAATTCAAAATGTGTTTATATAACGACAAGTGCGTCGACTCGTTTCTATTTACTTATTAATTCGAGTCTTGTAAAAAAATCAGAACTAATACACATTCCATTCATGAATCTATATATATAAAAGGTAAAATGTGTGTGTGTGTGTGCGTGTGCGTGTTTGTATGACCGCTAAAAACTTTCGACAGACAGAACAAAATCAACAAACTTGGTATCATATTGAAGCCCGATTCTCCGGACGACAAATACCGAAAATTTGGCACAAAAGACCTCCTCTGAGTGTGTCAGCTGACCCTTTTTCTGCAGGGGGGGAGGGGGCTAATAAAAGTGACGTTTTAACGTTAAATATTACTTAATTTTAAATCGATTCTAGAGATATTTATAACTACCAAAAAAAAAGAGAGCCCCAACTCTCACACAGACGTTTTTTTTTGCGTCACCCTGTATTTAAAACCGCTGAGTCATGTCACGTGATCTTAACGTCAGCAAGCTGTAATGGCGACGTTTGTATCCAGAGACTGTTAGTATCGCACAAATTAAAAGATTAACTGTCAGTATCGTACAAATTAATATATTATCTTACACAATATGAAAATGTTTCCAACGTAATTAACGAGTTAAAAATAGTAAATATACGAGAGTATAATGAAAAATGTCAAGAAAAAATGATAAGGCGGGAAAAATGAGCTTAAAAATATTCACCGATTACAAGACCGATCGTTATCTTTACGCTAAAAAATAAACAGCCATTTTTTTTTGTATTATTAACACATGACCTCCTACCTCTGTTAAACTGGATGCGGGTGGGTTGACGGACGAGGCCGCTTAAATTAGCTAAAATTAATTGTATAATCGGTTTTACATTTCTTTCGCTAAACATGTCATTACCGGGTGGCGTTTGTTTCTCTAAATCTAGACATGCCAGGTATTACCGCCTTCTTATTTTCAAGTGACTTTTGTCTCTCTGAAGCTAGACATGCCAGGCATTACCGCCTTCTTATTTTCGCAAAATATATATTTATCGTATACTACATTGAGACAAGATGTCATATTCCAACCATCACACATCGCTAAACTGCTGATTCAAAATTCTAAAATAAAAACATTATTATTCAGAAAGCCATTCCTAGTAGTTGGAGGTTTTGTTTTTATAAACATTTTTATAATATGAAAGTGACTTCCCTTGGATGTAGCTTCATTGTCGAATACCATTACAATAATATACAATAATCCCATTAGAAAAATATAAAATTATTGTAATAATATGCGAGTGAGCTCCCTTGAGTGTCGCTTCATTGTCGAATTCCATTAGAAAAATATACAACTATTGTTATAATATGCGAGTGGCCTACTTTGAATGTAGCCTCATTATCGAATACCACTAGAATAATATACAATCATTGTCATAATATGTAAGCTCATTGTCGATTACCAATTATTGTTATAATATGCAAGTTACCTCCATTGGATGTAGCTTTGTTGTCCGATGCCATTAGATTAATATAAAATCCTTGTTATAATATGAAAGTGACCTCCCTTGGATGTAGCTTCATTGTCGTATTTCATTAGAATATTATACAATCATTATTATAATATGTAAATGACCTCCCTTCTATGTAGCTTCATTGTCGAATTTCATAAGAACATTATACAATAATTATTATAATAGGTAAGTGACCTCCCTTGTATGTAGCTTCATTGTCGAATACCATTAGATTGATATACAATCACTGTCATAAAATGTAAGTGACCTCCCTTAGATGTAGCTTCATTGTCGAATACGTATTAGATTAATATACAATCATTCTTATGATATTTAAGTGACCTCCTTTGGATATAGCATTGTTGTCGGATAACATAAGATTAATATACAATCATTTTCATAATATGGAAGTGAAACCCTTCGATGTAGCTTCATTGTCGAATTTCATAAGAATAAATATTATAATATGCGAGTGACCTCCCTTGGATGTAGCTTCATTGTCAAATACATTTTGAATAATATACAATCATTGTTATAATATGCAAGTGACCTTCCTTGGATGTAGCTTCATTGTCGAATACCTTTAGAATAATATACAATAATTGTTAAAATATGCAACTGACCTCCCTTGGGTGTAGCTTCATTGTCGTATACTATTGGATTGAAATACAATAATTGTATTAATATGTAAGTGACCTACCTTAGATGTAGCTTCATTGTCAAATACCATTAGTTTAATATAAAATCATTATTATTAGATGTAAGTGACCTCCCTTTGATGTAGTTCATTGTCAAATACCATTAGATTAATATACAATCATTGTTATAATATGCGAGTGACCACCCTTGGGTGTAGCTTAATTGTCGAATTCCATTAGATTAATATACAATCATTGTTACAATATGCAAGTGACCTTCCTTGGATTAAGCTTGATTGTCGAATACCTTTAGAATAATATACAACCATTGTTATAATACGCAAGTGACCTCCCTTGGGTGTAGCTTGATTGTCGAATACTATTAGATTTATATACAATCATTGTCATAATATGTAAGTTACCTCCCTTGGGTGTAGCTTGATTGTCGAATACCATTAGATTAATATACAATCATTGTTATAATGTGTAAGTGACCTCCCTTTGATGTAGTTCATTGTCAAATACCATTAGATTAATATACAATAATTATAATATGCAAGTGACCTCCCTTGTGTGTAGCTTCATTGTCGAATACTATTATATTAATATACAATCATTGTTATAATATGCGAGTGACCTCCCTTGGGTGTAGCTTCATTCTCGAATACCATTAGAATAATATAAAATTATTGTCATAATATGCAAGTGCCCTTCCTTTGGATCTAGCTTCATTATCGAATACCATTAGAATAACATACAATCATAGTCATACTATGTAAGTGACCTCCCTTGAATGTTGCCTCATTGTCGAATACCATTAGCTTAACATACAATCATTGTTATAATATGCAAGTGACGTCCCTTGGATGTAGCTTCATTGTCAAATACCTTTAGAATAATATACAATCATTGTTATAATATGCAAGTGGCCATCCTTTGGTGTAGATTCATTGTTGAATACCATTAGATTAATATACAATCATTGCTACAATATGCAAGTGACCTCCCTTGGGTGTAGCTTCATTGTCGAATACCATTAGATTAATATACAATCATTGTCATAATATGTAAGTGGCCTCCCTTGGATGTAACTTCATTGTCGAATACCGTTAGAATAATATACAATGATTGTCATAATATGTAAGTGGCCTCCCTTGGATGTAACTTCATCGTCCAATACCGTTAGATAATATACAATCATTGTTATCATATGCATTTGGATGTAGCTTGATTGTCGAATACCATTAGAATAATATGCAATCATCTGGTAACATCCCAGGCATAAATCCTTCTTATTTTCGAGTAACGTTTGTTTTTCTACAGCTTGCGATCCCAGGTATAACCTCCCCCTTATTTTCTTAGTTGGAGGGGGGGGGGCGAAAGAATAAACCGCTTGAATTCAAAGAATAGATACTACACTTTGATCTTAGCCAGTAGACCAAGTACCACCTTAATTTTCTACCGACCATTATCTTCTATTATAAAAAGATGAATAATTTATATTTATCGAATGCTAAATTGAGACAAGATGCCATATTCCAAAAATCACATCTGGACTAAATACATTATTATTTAGATGGACATCCATATTTTCGAGTGACTTTTTTTTCTCAAAAGCTTGACATGCAAATCATGACCTCCTCCTTATTTTCTTAGTGGGAGAGGGGTGATGGATGAGACCGCTTGAATTTAAAGAACAGATACTTTACTTTGATCTTAGCCAAAAGGCAAAGAAAACAAAGATGCAAAATATATATTTATCGTATACTACATTGAGACAAGATGTCATATTCCAAACATCGCACATCGCTAAAGTGCTGATTCCAAATTCTTAAATAAAAACATTATTATTCAGAAAGCCATTCTTTGTATTGGGAGGTTATGTTTTTATAAACAATAATTGTTATAATAAGTAAGTGACCTTCCTTTGATGTAGCTTTGTTGTCGAATTCCATTAGATTAATATACAATCATTCTTATAATATGCAAGTGACCTCCCTTGGGTGTCGTTTCGTTGTGAAATACCATGAGATTAATATAAATCATTGTCATAATATGTAAGTTACCTCCCTTGGATGTAGCTTCATTGACGACTACCATTAGATTATGAAAGTGACCTTTCTTGGATGTAGTTTCATTGTCGAATACCATTAGATTAATATACAATCATTGTTATAATAATGAAGTGACCTCCCTTGGATGTAGCTTCAATGTCGAATACCATTAGATTAATATGCAATCATTATAATAGTATGCCAGTGAACTCTCTTGGATATGGCTTCATAGCTGGATATTTGTACTAGCATAATACCCAGCGTTGCTGGGTATTATATAAGAAAGGTGGATATATGTACTAGAAAAATACCCGACGTTGCCTGGGATTAGATGAGATAGGTGGGATGTTTTCTAGGAGAATACCTGGGATCGGATAAGATAGGTTGATATTTGTGCTAACAGAATACCCCATATAAGAAGATGGGGTTATTATGCCGTGAAATCATGAAAAATTATAGTCCAAATTAGTAACATATCC
The DNA here is from genome assembly GCF_053919585.1 of Euprymna scolopes. Taxonomy (NCBI): domain Eukaryota; kingdom Metazoa; phylum Mollusca; class Cephalopoda; order Sepiida; family Sepiolidae; genus Euprymna; species Euprymna scolopes. The sequence continues at coordinate 44,103,144 of NC_136482.1, read as the reverse complement.
AAGAATTATGAAAAAAGATGAAATGTGAGTTATTTGATTGGTGTGATTGTAATGAAATAACTAGCCTGAAAATGACTCATCTGTATTTTTTTTGTAATCAGAATCCTGAACAAAAGCGTGTGCTCTATCCCAAATATCATCAATGGACCTGAGTTAATCTCGTCAGAATCAGACAAAGCCAAACTCTTTGCCAAGAACTTTGCAGCCAATTCTACCCTTTGCGACCAAGGCCGCCAACTCCCAATATTTCCTCCTGTATCAGAAAACACACTATGTGATATACAAATATCTGTATGTGATGTTGCCAAGCTAATCAAAAACCTTGATTCCAGTAAAGCAACCGGCCCTGACGGTATTCCAATTATAGTACTCCAAAAACTTCAACCAGAACTAGCACCCATACTTACAAAATTGTTTAAGCGTTGTCTTAAGGAGAATTGCTTCCCATCACCCTGGAAAATCTCATCAGTATGCCCTGTATTTAAGAATTCAGGTGATAGTTCATCCCCCTCTCAGTTTAACCCAATAAGTCTCCTGTGCGTCCTGAGTAAGTTGCTGGAATCTGTGTTAAATACAGAAGTAATCAACCATCTCAGCAAAAATAACCTTCTTAATGACACACAATATGGTTTCCGTTCTGCTAGATCTACAGCAGATGTGCTTACCGTTATATCCCATAGGATTAGCGAATCTCTCGACAGAGGCAACCTTTCTAGGGCAATTGCTCTTGACATATCAAAGGCCTTTGATAGGGTATGGCATAAAGGTTTACTTCACAACATCTCCAGCTATGGTATAGCTGGAAATGTCTTCTCAATTATTAAATCATTTCTCTCTGATAGTTTCATAAGAGTAGTAGTTGATGGGCAACAATCAGAAGCTCACAGTATAAATGCTGGAGTCCCTCAGGGGTCCATCCTGGGCCCAACTCTTTTCCTGATCTACATTAATGATCTTCCAAATCACATCCTTACTTCATTCGTAGACATTTTTGCTGACGACACTACCATCTATGGTAGCACATATAAGTCAGTAAATGACCAAGTTCTCTCTGATTCTCTCTCCTCTGATCTTGAGCACGTAGTACAATGGAGAAATGAGTGGCTGGTTACTTTTAATGCATCTAAAACCAAGCTTCTATCTTTACATCATCAACGTTCTGATCCACATCTCGCATCAATTAAAATGAATGGCTCTCGTCTTGGGGAGGCCTCAAGTTTTGACAGGCTTCTGGGCTTGACCTTTACTCCTGATCTTAAATGGAATACGTACATCAAATCTGTTGCCAAGGCCGCTGGAAAAATGGTCGGATCCTTCTATAGATCCAGTAGATATCTCACTGCTGATGCAATTCTCTATCTATATAAGAGCCAGATACGTCCAAGGATGGAATACTGTTGCCACATATGGGCAGGAGCTGCTAGAAAAGACTTGTCCTACCTTGATAGGGTTAAAAATAGACTTTGTGGCCTGGTGGGAGATGTCGTTTTCTCTTCGATGCAACCTCTATCTCACAGAAGAGATGTTGCGAGTTTGTCTGCTTTATCGTTATTTTCATGGAAAGTGTTCGACTGAGCTTCAATCTATGGTCCCCCTCGCAAAACTTTCACAAGAAACACTAGACTAGCTGAAAACATTATCAATAATTTTCCCCACTCTTTATCCGTGCCTAAACCTAAACATAGATTCCATGATCAAAGCTTCTTTCTTAGAACTGCACGCATGTGGAATTGTCTTCCGTTTTCCTGCTTTGCAGCTGTCTATAATATGGTTGTCTTCAAGTCCAATGTGAACAAGTTTCTGATGAGCCGTTCCACTTAAGTTAACAAATTTACCGAACTTCCATTACTATTGATTACTATATTGTCCTTTTGACTACTCTACACTCTTTAACCCTTATCCTTGAGTGGCCAATCGGCCTTGATAAGTGGTGACGCCTATGTAAAAAAAAAAGAGGATAGGGATAATGTGGGTTAAATAATGAAATATGATTGTCGAAATTAGTAACATATCCAAGAATTATAAAAAATAATAAATGTGAGTTATTTGATTGGTGTGTTTGTAATGAAAATAAATGTCTAAAGTAATTAGGAAGGGGATTATCGAAATTAGAAACATATCCCAGAAATATGAAAAGTGATTAAATGTAAGTTATTTGTGTTTATAATGAAATAAACAGCACATATGTAGTTTCAAAGTGATTATTTTAGTAAGAGCGAGACACTTATGTGGGTTACATGATAAAAAATGATCGTCAAAATTAATATCATATCCAAGAATTATGAAAAATGAGTAAATTTGAGTTATTTGTTTGGTGTGTTCTAAATAGAAATAGAAAGCAATGATGATGTATGAAAGTTTTTTTTTATGCGGGTCACCACTTATCAAGGCCCGGTGGCCACTCAGGAATAAGGGTTATCGCGCGTACAGTAATCAATGAGATAGTATTGTAGTAATCATTAGTATTGGATATTTGATAGAGTGTCTTACTTAAGGGGGCGGTTTTTCAAAAATTTGTTTATGTTGGACTTGAAGACATCCAAGTTGTAGTCAGGTGGGAAACAGGTGAACGGAAGAGAGTTCCACAATTGTGCACTTCTGAGAAAGAAGCTCTGCTCATGGAATCTACGTTTGGATTGAGGCACAGATAAAGAGTGGGGAAAATTATTGATAGTAGTTTCAGCCAGACGGGTGTTTCTCATGAAAGATTGACGAGGAGGGACGAGGGATTGGAGCTCAGAGGAGCACTTGCCAGGGAAATAACGATAAAACAAAGAAAGGATCGCAACTTCTCTTCTGTGGGAGAGAGGTTTCAGGGAAGAGAAAAGGGCATCCCCCACTAAACCACAAAGTCTATTTTGTACTCTGTCAAGGCAGGATAGGCTGTTTTTAGCAGCTCCTGCCCAGATGTGGCAGCAGTACTCCATCCTTGGACGTACTTTGCTTTTATACAGATAGAGAATTGCATCAATAGTGAGATATCTTCTGGAGGCTAGAAGGATCCCACCATTTTGCCCGCTCCCTGACGCGTTTATGATGAAACAACCGGAGACAATCTCTCAAAGTTATTATTTTAGCAAGAGGAGAGGGGATTATGTGGGTTAAATCATGAAAAACGATTGTCGAAATTAGTAACATATCCAAGAATTATGAAAAGTTATTAAATGTAAGTTATTTGATTGTTGTGTTTATAATGAAATAAACAGCCCAGATATTGTCTCAAAGTTAGCATTTTAGTAAGAGGGGGGCGATTATGTGGTTTAAATAATAAAAAAATATTCGTCAAAATTAGTAACATATCCAAGAATCATGAAAAATTATTAAATGTGAGTTATTTGATTGGTGTGTTCGTAATGAAATAGACGGGTTAGAAGATGTATCAAAGTTGTTATTTTTGTAAGAGGGAGGGGATCGTGTCGGTCAAAGAAGGGAAGCGATTATTTGGGTTACTTCATTAAAAATAATTGTCGAAATTAGTAACATATCCAAGAATTATGAAAAATGGTCAAATGTGAGTAACTTGATAGGGGTGTTTGTAATGAAAAAAAAAACAGCCATACAATGTCTAAAAGTTATTATTTTAGTGATAGGAGGTGGCGATAATGTGGATTAACTCATGAAAATTATTGTCAAATTAGTAACATATCCAAGAATTATGAAAAATAAAGTTTTAGTTATTTGATTAGTGTGTTTATAATGAAATAAACAGCCCAGTAATTGTAGCAAATTTATGATTTTAGTAAAAATTAGGCGATTATATGTGCGCACTCATTAAATTCGATTGTTGAAATTCATAACATATCAAAGAATTATAAAAAAATGATGAAATGTAAGGTATTTTATTGATTGTAATGAAATACACAGCCCAGAAATGTCTTAAAGGTATTATTTTAGTAAGAAGAGAGGGATTATGTGATTGAACTCAGAAAAAATTATGTTTGAAATTAGCAACATATCCAAAAATTATGAAAAATGATGAAATGTGAGTTATTTGATTGGTATATTCATAATAAAGTAGACATACCAGACAATTTATGAAAGTTATTATTTTAGTAAGAGGTGGCGATTATTTGGGTTACTTCATTAAAAATAATCGTCGAAATTAGTAACATATCCAAGAATTATGAAAAATGATATAATGTGAGTTACTTTGTTGGTGGGTTTGTAATGAAATAACCAGCCATATAATGTCTAAACGTTATTATTTTAGTGATAGAAGGGGGCGATAATGTGGATTTACTCATGAAAAATTATAATCGAAATTAGTACCATACCATAGCCTATGTATCAAATTTTTTTATTTTAGTAAGAGTGTCGGCGATAATGTAAGTTAAATCATGTGACATGGTTGTTGAAATTAGTAACATATCCAAACATTATAAAAAATGATGAAATGTGAGTTATTTGGATGATGTGTTTGTAATGAAAATGTCTCAAAGTTATTATTTTAGACAGGTGAGCGATAATGTGAGTTAAATTGTGGAAATGTGTAACCATCCAAGAATTATGGGATTTAACGAGATACGTCCACATATATACTTACAGATTACCCGGAGTCACCCTGGATTCAATGAGATGAATGCAAATGTATGCAAGCAGAATACATGGTCGCCTGGGATGTAATAAGATAGATGCAAATATATACTAGCAGAATACTTGGTGTTGCCATGGATTGAATTTGATTGATTGAAATATATACTAATAGAATACCTTGCGTCGCCCAGGATTTAATGAGATTGATTGAGATATATACTAGCAAAACACCCAGCGTTGCCCGGGATTGAATGAAATAGGTGAGAATATATATTAGAAAAATACATAGCATCGCTTGGGATTTGATGAGATAAATGTGTTGTATATTACCTGTGCTTGCATATACATGCTGTAAATTACCTACCCTAGGTAAGATGCAATTATTTCATATGTGTAATACCCGTCTTATGTAGGTAAAATATTCTTTTGTTCGAAATAGCAAATGATACATAAACATACAAAATTCCTCTCTCATAAGAATAACAAATATATCACAACACCAAATTAAATTTTCTCATACGGTCCCGAGCAACGCCGGGTAGCCACGCTAGTTTGTTATAAAATGTAAAGATAATCTTTCTAATCTGTTCATATTTTGTTATATCGGATTCTCTCTTCCTTATGCTCTAATGATTATCTCGAAATACATATCACCCTGATAAGAAAGATATTTTACGAGTTCTCTGAACTAATCTGTCGATCCTAACACGAGGTGCTATCAATAAGTTTCCAGACTTTTTTGTACAAGAACTTCAAATTATCGTAGAAAATCTAGTATGTTATTGCTATATATCTTTTGATATGACTAACAAATTTTTATTATTTCAGGTTTAAATGAACAGCTACAGCCGGAATTAAAATACATCCTACTAAAGCCAGTTGATGAATTTCAAAAATGCAGTCTGCACTGATGATACTTTAGAAGAACTGTATACAATAAAATTATTTTTTAAACTTGAAAAAAATGCCACTGAAACGTATGGAATGCTTTGGACTGCTTTTGGATTATATTGCATGAATCGAGCATCCATTTTTGAGTGGCATAAGAGATGTAAGGAATTATGAGAGGTGTGAGTGGAGTAAAGAAGTCATAACACCAGAGTTTATTGACTAAATAAATAATTTCATGGATAAGAACCATCATATGTCTATAGCGACAATAAATACACAGTTTGATGTTAGTATGTCAACTGTACACACAATTTTTGGCAGGGAACTGAAGAGTCGGAATATTTCCGCAAAGGCACCAGTCCATAAATCCATATTTTTAAATATATTTCATGTACTTCTTATTATACGTACTAGCAGGGCGTGTGGAATCCTACAACGGCATCTTTTATATGTAATATATTGCTGCTAGGTATTCTGTGGAAGTTCAGCATGAATGGAGCCCCCGTGATAACATTGTAGCAATTTTGTTAAAACTGTAAAAGTATTTATCTAAGTAGTCTGGTTAATGTAGTGACAATATATATCTGGTTATTACGGTTGATATTCAATACACTTATAGGAGTCTGTGACATATTTCCATTGTATGGATGCCCGGCGCGAACAGAAACCCCGTGATATGGTTATACTATTAATGTCTTTAAGCAACACAGATATTACCTTGGATCCTAGCATAAGACAAAGAAGGTATATTTTAGTTTCACCTCCGGCCACAAAGCGACCTCATTTTTTTAATTTTTTATTTTTTTACATTGCGTCTTCGATGATCGGGAGATCCCATTTATTTAAAAGGAGCATAGAATAGGGTAACATACTACAAACATTAAATTAGCTTATCTATATACTAATTTAATGTTTGTAGTATATTATCCCCTTTTATCCTCCTTTTTACTAAATAGGATCTCCCGATCGAATTTTTTTTAATCTGGAAAACGTTAAATACTTACGTATACAAAGGTGCCACGGTTAGATAACTATAAGCAGTTTAATAATTTCTGTACAAATTTATTTCTTTTACAAAGAGAGGATACGAAAGAAGACCAAAAATCGTCCTTTTATTTGGAATTTAGAAATAGATAACAAATATTTGAAAAAATAAGAACATTCTGTAAACAAAAGAATATTTAAACAAAAATGGATATATTTCTCCAGGAAAAAAAAGTTTTGTAAGACAACGGTGTTTATATTTTGATCAAAACAACAATTAAATTAAACACACAATGCCGAATAGAAGTCAATTAATCAAACGTGTTTTTGAATAACCAATATGCAAATTATTTTATCTTGCGATGGATATCACATTTTCATGAGTAGTATATAAAATAGCGCGTGTGTACAGTTGAAGTAACTAGAAAAGAGGTGTTTTGACTTTACTCTTAGAGCGAGAAATGAACCTAACTTTCGCTTTTATTCATTCCGAGGCAGGAAACATAATAATATACAGAATACGAACACGGATTCAGTGGATACAATTAAGAACAGTAAGTTTACATAGGCAGTTAAATATAAACAATTAAAATTAGTTACTTTGTATTTGCTATATCTGTCTCGTCAATCTCATCTGAACAGTTACAGATTTAAAAATTTTATTTATTTACTTGCTAATATTTCCTTTTATTTATAATGGAGACTCTTTTTATTCTTTCTTTTCGTTATTGCTTTTGACTCTTAATACAAAGTGAGGGAGAGACAGAGGGAAAATTGCGGACGTGAGCTTGATACATGAACGGACAAAGCTACGGAAGTGTAAAACAACGTGCATTGATATTGTGAAAAATGTGTCATGTAATGAACTAGTTGTAATATGAGTCTAGTTAGACTACTTAAAGTCGATGTTTCTTAAAACATAACTCAATCCAAAATTGAGGAATATTTTAGCATGTATTTTGATGAGTAAAATACAGGAAAAAGCTTCAAGCAAACAAGCCTGTATTTAACCAGCATTAGTATAATAAAAAAAAAATGCATATCATAAATGCTTACGTTTCATATAAATGACATTTAAGTATGTTATTAATAAACAATGCTGGAGCCACATATATGGCAAACAAGAAAGTATACTTACAGTTATCAGTTTCTATACATCACACTGTACATCACATTAGCAATAAGCCAGGAAACCAACTAACCACACAACAACAACAACAACAACAACAACAACAACAATAATAATAATAATAATAATAATAATAATAATAATAATAATAATAATAATAATAAAACACAACGTAAATTCTAACAATACTCTGATTGTTTTGTTAGCATGTTTGTTTCCGTGGAGTTTTTTCTTCGTTACAAAATATTTTCGTAGGTGAGAAAAATAGTGAACACCATAAATAATAGGCTATATAAAAATAGAAAGGATAAGGTGAATGATTTAAATAATAATAAGACAGAATAGAAAAAATAATAAGAGAGAAAGAGGAGGAGAGAAAGAAATATAAAAATGAGGAGCGGATAAAATGGCAGTATTTATTAGAATAAAATAACTTTTTCGATATTGTAATATGTGGCACAAGGCCAAACATACTCGTGCAGGATCGACAAATATTGTCCACTGGGAGGAGATTGCACATGCTATCTGTAATTTATGAAGATAAATTTATGCCAGGCAATATAACCGATAAAGAGATTTGCATTGATATGACCGAAGGCTAATTCAAACAAAGCTTTAGGCATTCGGACACGTTAAATACCACACCCCTAGCAACTCAAATTTGCAATCTAAGAGATGCGAATATCTCATATAAAGTGATTTTACAACGCCATCTCCAAGAAATGCCCTCCTTAAAATTTGTCTTAATATCAAATCGGAAATACAGCAGACTCATCGTGTATAAGATGATTGATATAGCGAAGAAGCAGTGTTGGATCTAGAATGAATCGGATTTGACTTGCAAGGCAATATTGTTTTACAATAACATAAAAAGAAACGTTTAGATGTGTTCCAGAGTAGCATAATATATTTTCTCCTCCATCTATTGGCAAGGAGAAAATCTGTTTTCATTATAAACTTTATCTTTCCTCGGTATATCATGTGGCCAAGTGCATAAAGACTCATGCGACAGGTTAAAAAAGGTTGAAAAGAATATATTGTACAATAAAATGAATCCAATGAAACGATTACCGGCATTTGTTGACTGTTAATTAAACAGTCTGCAGTCTCACTACATTATCTTGTATTGTATTTACTGGTATTTATTTATGATTTTCTGTTTTTATTCGTCTTTTTATGCTTCACGTTTAATTTCATGTTGCGTGACCGAACGGTCTCCGATGGTATTGCATATCATGGTCTGAATTTCATTATTGCTGAGTAAGAAAGCAATTATTGAATACTTAAGATGTTCACTCTGTCACGGAACCAAAGTTGAAAATTCATCCGCATGTCCGGTCTGCTTATAATTCAGCATTCTTATTCTACTTGTCTATTCATCATGTTGACGGATAGGTCTGTCTGTGGTATGAAAAAACTGCCTGTGAAAATGACGGTGGAACTTTGTACATGTAAAATAATAACAAGAGGTTCTTTTTCGATTCATGAACAGTGTTTTTCTCCCAGGAGCAGAAATATTGACACTTGTGCAATAGGTTTTTTTTTTTTATTTTCGTCGTACATTTTATGTAAAATTTATTTTTCGTCGTACATTTTATGTAAAATCCGTATCAACTCGCGTCGTAATCGACTATGATATTATGTCTAGTTTTGGGCCAAAATAAGTTAGTAGTAAGTCTAACATCAGGGTTTTAATATTTTTATTGATAGCGTTTGGCATTCAGGTATGTATTTCTACACCCTGTCTTTTTTTTTAATAACTCGGACATCGAGCGTATTTGAAGGGAATATGTTGTAATAGTTTGCGAACTCCTGACAACTTTGTAACTCTGCAATATTTTCAGGAGTCTGTATACCATTTATAATTGTGCCATTTTCCGGGTGAAGTTTTCTACCATTTTGTCGATTGTATGTCTCAAGTATTTTGTTTCTTTCATAAAGAAATAAAATTGGCCGTTTATTTTACAATTAAATCATGTGGACATCTTGTCGATGTGGTTTTCTCTATTATAATCATGTTAATCTCGCCTATTATGATAATGTCATCCAGATATGCGATTTTGAAATTAATGTTCCTCAACATAGTATTTATAATTTCTTGAAAAATGGCGGGCGCTACATTGATTTAAAAAGATAACCTTTCGAATGTGAACAACTATTGTATGAGAGTTAATACAATGTAAATATGAGCTATTTACATCAACTGGAATTTGAAGTCACGCAGATCGACTTTAGAAAAGATGTTCCTACATTTTGTTAAAACCTTCTTTGGTGATGGTTGTCTTTTAGTACCTACTTATAACACGTAAAAACAGTCGGTGCAAACCGGATTTCTTTTGAATTCATTTTGATAGAGACGGTAAGAGCTGTCCATTGAAGGAATTGAACTTTCAATGATGGTTTTTACAAGTCTTTCAAGCTCATTGTAAATGTTCATAAGTGAGACGAATGGTACATTTGTTTTTCTTAGATACTAGTTGTGTATTATCGAATACGAATACGGCTGATATTTAGTGCATTTTCCCAGACCGAAAACTTTAGGGAAACTTTCATTTAATTCTAACATGAAATTCTGGTTCTCTATCGCTTAATTTTCCGTTCCTTGAAAAATCGTACTTTTAGCAAATCCCACAAATCGTTGCATGCAATCTGCCTCAATAAAGGTTTATTGTATTTCTTCAACACAAACATTTTTCACTTCTATACCGTTCTGTTAGGTATGTAATGTATTCAACTTTCCGAAAATATTTTTTACACAGCCAATGTTCTGGCTGTTTTGCAAAACTCTAGTATGGTCGGTTTATTTTATCTTTTCGGTGTATGTAAATTAAAGAATAATAAGTCTGACTCCGAATCTTCTTCAAATTTACGTTTTTACATTTTTTCACCAGTACATATTTACGTACATTAGTTTTCGATGTTATAGTCTCTTTTACCCGCTATTTAATTTTTTCATTTGCTCTACAAAAGAAGTTTTATGCCCAATTCTGTTACAAATCCAGGCCTGGACGAGCGTTTACATTTTACTTATAATAATGTTACGTGATGTAGAAAAAAAAGGATTTTTCGTTTCGTAATATATGTAAATATTCTATTTCCCTTTTTTCAGCATGCACAAAAGTCAGAGAAATATTGTTGTTTAAACCAAACAACCGGAAATTACTAATATGTAGTATCTTTGCAAAACCAATGTCAAAATAATCTGATAAATCCTTGTTTTTATGAATTTCTATTTTTCCATTACTCACTATCTATAATTTCATGTTAAATATGAAATGGCTTACTGGTAATAACAGCGGGCGGCCCACTCACTATAAATCTCGATATAATGATAAACAATATTCATTTTCATTTCCTTGCATTCAGTTTGTATCTGTATTTACTTCCCGTTGTGACATTCTACGCGGCACATAATTAATGCTCGTTTCTAGTTTTGCACTGCCAGGCTCCATGCGATGTTCTTCCGTTCGCACTCTTGTTGCACACCCACGTTTCCAATAACGAATACACTAACATAACAAAATGTTATAAACAAAATTATTTTTAATTTGATGTAGATAAACCCAGACGAAGAAATGGATTTCGTATTTCGGTAATAAGTTCGTCGACGGATATCTTTAAGTTAAGGACGAGTAACGAGGCCGAGAATATGTATAGACACTTTTTAGAAGCACGCTGATAATATACGATTAGAACCCATCTCATGTTAACAGAAAATGGACAACTCATGTAAGGATTTTTGTATTAGGAAGCAAGCATTACGCACTCTTGAACCCCACTTATCCCGAAGCAGCTTTACTAGAATTTGGACGGTTGGAAACAATGTTAGAGTAAGAAGACACCCCCAACATATAACACATAACATTCAAAAAGAGTAACTCATTTAGTACTGACGACTCTAGGTCGCTTAACCGGTAAATCAGTGTGATTATACCGTGCATTGTACTAGTACAAATATGTCGAACTCAGGGCCCCGCCAGGGTCATGTTTACGGTCATAAGAGTCTCACTTTTTATATATGATTTGAACCCTTTTATATAAATATTTCAAAATATATTCCTTTTGAGTTAGAAACAGGAATAGTTTAGTTCAATTCAGGAATACAAGTATAAACGTATATGTATAAAAACTAAAAAATACAACGAAATAAATTTGCATGCGTTATACATGTGTTTTTTTACTATAACGAATGACCATAAATTACAATAATTCAAACTAGACAAGTATTCAAACATTTTGCAAGTTATGTTCCAAAACTTGACACCACTAGTTGACAATCTTTGGTAATTCAGGCTAGAATTTCCCGTGATTTTCATCAGTGATAACATATGATGTTCAGTCAACCTAGTTCTCTGGAAAGTTTTTTTTATATAATACCTGGCGTTTTTACAATGTAACTGCCTGTAACTTCTTTTGATAATAAGGGTGGTGATGGTTGAATAGAAGCGTTTTGTTCACAACATTCTAAAGTTTTAATTAGTAGGTGTTTATAAAAAAAACAAACTTTCCTTACTACTAAGAAAGTGTTTCCACTTTTCTAACACATCTGGTATTTACGATTATCCGTTTCTGCTTTTATAAAATGGCTGACCATGCAGGTCGCAAATAAACTGGCAATGGGCCGCAGACTGTCCGCGGGCTGTATATGTGACATACGCCTCTTTTTCTGTCTTATTCTTGTGTGTCGTTGTGTCGCTTATGTCGTTAAAAAATACATTTTTTTACGTTTCGCGTAATCTGACATGTTCTTTCCTTATGCGTTATGTATTCGAAAGAGCTGTTGCTTCCTGTTTTGTTGATAATATATATTTTTTCTGTTCAGCCTAGTTACGGTGTTAAAACATAATTTCCAAATTCTAGCGAAATTTAAAAAACAGGTAAATCTTTATTTTTTAATTAAAATATTTCAAATCATTTTGATATATTTATTTTATTTATATTTTATATATTGATAAGAAAACAAATGTCTATTTTACAGTTTCATTATTTTATAGGTTAACTTAAAAGGAGGATTAAACGTTGTTTATTTTTACAGTAGAAAACAAAACGGAGGGTTATCAGCTTTGAAGCACACGGACTTTCACCAATAATTAAAATGATCTAAAATAATTTAAAACAATCAAACAAAAGGATAGAAACATTTATAATGATTATAGACTGCTTCTGATTTTTTTTTTTTTTTGCTTATTGGAATATTTTAAAAAGACGACCAAGAGCAAATGAGGTTATGCTAGCAATTCAGTGATGCCCTTCCCTGCACCTCAGCGAGGCAGCTAAATAAAAGACAGCTTCAGGATATGCCTCGACTATAGTCGGTAACTTAGCTTAGCTGAAAACATATGGCCACATTTTCTAACTCCAATTGTTAGCTACCAAACAATGATAGACTCATTGTTACGTACGTCTAAACTATATAACCTCTCGGTTCAAAACTACTTACGTCGCCCAAAAAATAAATAAATAAATAAAATAAAAATAAACAAAATTGAATAAAAAAACACGTACAAATTAATAAGTCTTAATCAAAAGTAGTTCTATCACAAAGTCAGTATTTTATATAATACTAGCATATCGACCCGGCGTTACCCGGGTGATGGTCTGAACCCTTTAGCAGTTATTTTTTTGGGTCAAATCCAATAAAAAAATGTTTTTTCTCACATCCGATTACCCTAATCTAAAATCTCGAGACTTTACACTTCAAATTGCCATAGTAATTTGGTAGAAAACGTAAAAATAAAATATTTTGAACTTTGATACCATTTTTTTCATTTTCAGTTGGCTGAAGAGACCCAATCAGATAGTAGACCTGTCCCTGTACTTTGAATATTGGCATACACCCCCTTCATATTGGTAACTGGATCCGAAAACCCTCATCTGAAATGCGCAATTGTAGTGCCCTATTTCTTTCATGAAGATTCTTAATTCCGGACTGTGAGTAAGCGTAGTAGCGGTTGTGGACGTTTTTCAAGAAGTGGGAGTTTCATCTTGCCATTTGAACAGCATATTCCCGCTGGCTCACTTAGCCGTCTTTTCGCGAGACAATGGAAACATTTCTTATACATAGAGCCTATTTTTATGTCAGGATGTTCAGCATAATTAGAAGAGGGAATATAGTTGAATGCTTTTAAAGACCATCGTGACTTTGTTGTTCTTGAATGTCCTTCCAAATTGGCTCTATATTGTATTTGACCCTCCACCCGTCTGTTTCGTTGATCTACATTTTCTGAAGCGCGCGCAGTGGACATGGCTGAAGCATTTCTCCCTAAATGTCTGTCTCGTTGGTCCTCAGTTTCGGAAGCGCGTGGAGCAGACTGACTTAATGCTTTTCTTTTAAGAAGATTCTTTCGTTGCTCTTCAGCCGAACTTGAAGCATGTCTTTTGTAATAACTTTCTCTTGGGTCTTCGTCCATTGAAGCTTGAGAAACAACCTAGATTTTACTCTTTTCATTTGGGTAAATGAGGAGATTGGCGTGCAGTGCACCGTCTAATGCTGCGATTGAGAAACTACTTGTCGAAGGCCCATGTAAATCCGAATCTGCAATGAAGGAAGAACAACTCCCAGCCGAATGACCCAACCGACTATTTTCAACAAATACGACCCTAGCATCCCCTGACTGTTGTGCTGTGTCGTAGGGCACAGTAATTGTTGATTGTTGCGCCATGCGCCTTCTTTGCATTAGTTGATGCCTTGACGCACTTATCAGTGATTTTCTGTTTTTTGGCATAACTGATAAGAATGTTTTCAAAATCAACAACTGTAATATATGTGTAATGCAATCAGCCAGTAATAAAAAGATGTAAATAGAAAATATGGTAATATCTATCTATCTATCTCTCTCTCTCTCTCTCTCTCTCTCTCTCTCTCTCTCTATATATATATATATATATATATATATATATATATATGAAATAAAATGGAGGTGGAAGGACCTGGATACTCAACGTTTCGCCCGACCTATGAGGGCTTCTTCAAGAGGGACGGTCACTGACGAGAGAGTCGGAGGACTGGGGCTATATATAATGATGGGGGAGAGCAGCGCGTTTTCCTTATGTAAATTAGATGTCATATATACATGTAAAAGAATATATGAACACAAAAGAGATGTAAAAAACAACAATACACTCAACGCCATATTTTGTCACATCATGGAAAACGACCATCATTTTAATTTTAACAAAGCAACTTTCCTTAAACACATACATAACAGATACACACGACGTTTAATTGAGTCAGCTATAATCTCCCATTCCAGCAATATAATAAAGCAAAGAAAAGTTTTTTTCCACGTTGCTCCCTTTCTGTCGAAAATAATTATTAAATAAAACAACTTAGACACCGGTTAAACACGAAAAAAAAAAAATTCGTAATTTCATTTAATTTTATTTTTATTTTACTCATTTACTGTATTTTATCATTGTCTATTTTTAGACTCCATTTTATCACCTCCTATTCTTATTTTTAGATACCATCTTTTAAATTACTGCGCTATTTTATCCCAATTCAATTATTTCTAATTAAAAAAAAAAAAAAGATTCTTTCGTAATCTCGTGTCATTTTATTTATTTAATCTATCACCGCTATATTTCCAAACACAATTTTTAATCTCTACGATATTTTATCTTTTAGACGTAATCCACTACACTAGTTTACTCTAATTAGTTCTTCTCTCATAAAATGTATATACATGTATATATGACATCTAATTTACATAAGGAAAACGCGCTGCTCTCCCCCATCATTATATATAGCCCCAGTCCTCCGACTCTCTCGTCAGTGACGGTCCCTCTTGAAGAAGCCCGTAAAGGTCGGGCGAAACGTTGAGTATCCAGGTCCTTCCACCTCCATTTTATTTCATATCGTCGGATTTAATCCAGCTCAACAATCATATATATATATATATATATATATATATATATATATATATATATATATATATATATATATATATATATATATAAATATGGTCAATAATCTTTGTAAAAACTAGTAATACCTTGCAATACTAATAGTAATACAAGATTGTGTTAAGTTTGTAAACAGAAAAAATAGTAAAAAGAAAGAAAGAAAGGGACAACGTGATTTTATTTTGGTGGTTTGGCTACAATTCATGTCACATCTAAAGTAATCTATGCCTGTTTTTTGTTATAACGTTCAAAGTGTTTTCTGCTTCTACTTAATAATAAGTTTTTTTTTAAATCATCCAATTAACCCCCAACCCACAAGAAAAATATTAATAAATGCCTCAGAATATGGCTGACCATAACCTATAACAATTTATTTCTTACTTTACACAAATATTTTAAAAAATGTTTGAAAAATACCAAGCAGATGAAAATGTTCAATAAATAGGAAAAAAATGAAAAAAAAAAGAATTCTTTTTCAAGAAATTATTATTGCTTGAAATTTTACGATAATTTTTTCATTAAAAACGTCATTTAAAAAACAGTTCAAAAATTTAAAAAATATTAAATATAAGCGAAGTTAAAAATTAAAAATAATATTTCTTAAATCTATAAATAATTAAAGCAAACAGTCAGTAATAAAAAGATGTAAATAAAAAAATATCTTAACATAAATATAACAAAAATATGGCCAGTAAATGTAAAATAGAAAACTGGTAATACCTTGCTTAATATACAACATTGGGTTGAGTCTGTAAATAGAAAAGTAGTAAAAAAGAAAGAAAGGGGTAAAGTAATTTGAGGGGTTAGCTACAAATCATGTCAAAGTTAAAGTAATATATGCATGTTTTTTTTTGTTATAACGTTCACAGTATTCTTATGTTTCTACTAAATAATACATTTTTAACAATCGTCGAATTAACCCCCACCCATAAGGGAAATGTTAAGAAAAAAGAAAAAAAAGAAAAATAAATTTTTCAAAGAAAGTTGTTATTGCATGATATTTTACGATAATTTTTTGCGTAAGAATTACATTTAAACGGCAGCTTTCGTATTTTCAATGTGTTTTGGGTTAGTTCCGTATAATTATATTTTTTAAACGTTCAACTAGAAAAATAGGAAAATATGTGCATTTTAAAATTTAAACAAATCATCTAATATACCCATGGATACAAAATATCTCCATCTTGAGAGATAATAAACAACAACGTATTTTAAAAGATGAGTGGTAGTTATGATTTAGGTTAAAAAAGGTGTATATGTGCGTGCGGGTGTGTTGCTATAGAAACCAGACGTAAGATTTTGATATAAATAGAAATTTACGTATATACAATGCCTTTTGGGGGTAGTTTCGTATAATTTTATTTTGTAAATGTTCACTTAGAAAAACATTAACACTCCCTAAGATTAACAATAAATTATTGTCTTTCATTTGATGCTGAAATTCAATTGATATAATCGTTTATAATGAGTTTTGATTATTAGATTAGCCAATCTAAACTGTTCCTAGTGTCCACACACATGTTTGCGTTTATAGATATATAGATAGATTATAATGAATATCGCAATATAACGAACGATATGTGTTATATGAATTATAATATTAATTTTAGTTGAATAATCATTTTATGTATTTTCTTAATTTGTCAGTTGTAATGTAAAATACCATTTTATATAAAAAAAAATCATATTTCGCGCTTTAGGATAATATATGGATTTTAAGTTAACTAACGAAGACAATTTTATAAAAAATTGAAAATCATTAATAAACTATATGGACTTATAAGCACCGTTTTAGCAAATATTTATCGACATAAAAAATTACTATGATGCACATCACAGCAAATAGTTTTTTCTCAGATTAAAAAAAAATTGAAAATGCTCTTGATTTTATGTTACATGGAGCAAGAAACGAACATTTCGATTATGCTGTAAACATTTTACAAAGAGTAATCTGAGGTTTAAGCTCATTTGAGCACAAAAGAGCAAAGATAAAATAGTAAGAAACCACCCATAAAAGACAGAAATGACAAGCCCTTAATAGACTGTTTTTGTTTGTTACGAGGCAAATCAACAAAATGCTATTAAATGCCAAAAAATGTTGTCGAATATAATTTTATTGGAAGGGCAACCCGAGGTTGCTTGGATTGAATAAGTATCTAAAATATTGTACCATCCCTACTTTTATTACCATTGAAATCGATGAAATCGCCCATTTTTTATCAAATCGATTGCCTAATCTACTCGAGGACCTATTGAAGTGTACCACGAAGAAGGTTTATATGCCTCTCCGCATTAAATTAGTCCAAAATATATTCCAGTCAACATTACATTGTTGAGAATCTACTTTATGAGTTATTTTTATAGAATTTCTTGAATTCAAGTTTAGAAATACAAACATAAATTGTCATGGTTCAGTTTTGCTCTAAACAGAAACATTTATTTCGAACGCGCTTCTGTCCTATCAAGGAAACTCCTGTTTATTTAATACGCTTGGCCTTCCTACTTGTGATGTGATCAAATTTCTCTAATGCAATTTTGTGATCGGATCTTCTGAATTATCGATTTTCGAAACTTATCAGAAGTATTCTGATACAAAACCTATAGAAGAACACACACATCAAGTACATTTCTGTGAAATTAAAAAATATCGTTTTGAAGTCACTTGAAAACGAACTCATACACTAAAAAAGTGTTTTTTATATATAAGTAGATCTATGTAGAGCAATTATTTTCATTTCAAGAATAGATTACTATGAGAATAATTGTATTACTCTGCGATAACACTACTCTAGACACTGATAATATTCTTTCTCCTCAACACGATTGACTATCAGATATTTATTCCTAATATGTATCTGGAGAGAAAAATAATTAGAAATAAGGTTTGTTTGTTTTTTCGCATAAATACGCTTTGGGATAAACTTATAGAGCATTACGTGACAAGACGGTTGGTCGGATCAGGTCGCTCCAATGCTTACCAAGCGCCAAATAAAGGAAAACATAATCCTGCCTTAAGGTGTCAAAGGTCGCTAGTCACGGCTTAGATCTCATAGTTTTCGTGGGAGTAACGACAGGTCGATCAGTAAATTGCAACATCAAGGCAAAAAAGTTGCATGAGTTGCAGATGGTGCAGCTGCCCCAACGTTTGGACGTATTTGACTCGTATTTTGACAAAGTAGCTAGACGATTATACAGGAATCAGATATTTTCTGGAGTAGCGGAATGATGTACCCTCATTTAGCAACCTTAGAAACGAATGTTTTTTTTTTAACTTTAGATCTGGAACGAATGAAGTTTTGTCAAAACATGCGACTTCCCCGCGGAATAAGGCATTCTTTTAGGCAAGAGCAAAATATGAATCAATGTAAATAAAAGCAGCTTTTTTACAGGTGTTCAAAATTAACCATCGCTTTTTCCCGCGTTTAAGGTGACAAGAGAAAGTATCGACAATATCTTGATCGAAAATGCTCTTCGAAGCAGCGTGTGGTCTTTGAAAACTGGACTACAGGGAACAGAAAAATATCACCCCCATTAGATTGCGCAGCCGATTTTAAACTCTATCACAAAAGGAAAGAGTGCCCGGAGCGACAACTCGCCAGCTGCACTGGTAGTAGTGATGGGACGATTATGCAGCATCAAGAACCAGAAGTTTTTGGAGCATCATAATAAGAAACAATAATTTCTAATTCTTTTAAATTTAATTTTTGTTTGTTTGTTTGTTTAAGATTATCTATTAATGGAAACATTATAAATATTTGATTGTGGACTACATGTAACTAAAGAGTTAAAGCCACGATAACAAATTTAGGTTATAATTCCACTACAAAATAGCACGTTAGAAATGGCATAAGTTAAAAAGGGCACGGCTAGATACATAGGGCACACTGTCATAAGGAAACATATTGTTCAAAATTTCACAATGAGTTTATCAAAATCTTGCAAAATAAAAAGATTGAAATTAGGTTTGTCAAATAAAAAAGTTATAAAAGACATTTAAAAGTAGATGGGGACTCCTCATTGCCTGAAAATTGAAATATACTTTTTAGACAATTTTAAATTGGTATCGGAATCAAAAATTATATCGCAATCGGGGGAAAATACCGATACTCTCCCGTTACTAAACAGTAACTATCATAAATTAGATGGTTCTAATCTGCATAAGATACAGCCAAGAATAGATGCGCTATCCTTATTACTTATCGTCTAATCGATTCAGTATATATATATATATATATATATATATATATATATATATATATATATATATATTATGTATATAAAAATGAACGTGTCTGTGTGTGCGTCTGTGTACATTTGCCTGCGCAATAACTCTGTCAAATTTAAGTCTACAGACGCGAAATTTGATATACAGGTTACTGAGATTTGGGAAAATCTTTGTAATCCATTTTCGGCCGGAAATTTGGCTGTTAAATCGTCAAAGTTCAACGATTTGACCTTTGAGAACTCTACCGAACTCTTCCACCAATATTGGGTCTAAACACTTGAAATTTTAAATATAGTTTCATTGGACATGGATCTAACTTAAAAACTTGATATGAGCCCAACACAATAAATGTTAAGGGGTCATAATAGGGGTCAAGTTTTTAATAAAAATTGACCGCTTTTTTTTCTCAACATACACAACCAAACACCCGGGCTGAAATACTAGTACAAATATAAAAGTAAAAGTGTGTGTGTGTGTGTGTGTGTGTATATTTTCGAACGCAATAACTCTGTCAATTTTCACTCTACACACGCGAAATTTGATATACAGGGTACTAAAATTTGGAAAAATCTTTATAATTCATTTTCAGCCAGAAAATTGTCTGTTAAAGGGTCAAAGTTCTACGATTTGACCTTTGAGAACTCTACAAAACTTCTCCAACGATTTTGGGTCTGAACACTTGAAATCTTAGGTATAGGTTCCTTGGGCATTGATCTAATTAATAACTTGATTTTAGTCCCAAACATTAGATGTTAAGGGGTCATAATAGGGGTCAAAGTTAAATAAAATTGACCTCTGCGGTCTCTTCCAAATTACTCAGACAATTTCCGGTCTAAGCATTTGAAATTTTGCATAAAGGGTATTCTGAGATAAGGCAAGCTTTTTAATCGGTTTGGGTCGAAAATTTTAGCTACCAATATAGAAATGTATGTATGTATATATGTGTGCATGTCTGCTGAAAACTTTTGACAGAGGCGAGGGATTTTCACAAGATCAGTATCGGCTTGAAACTCGACCTTTCAGACGACAAATACTGGAGAATTTGCTAAAAACATTAATTTCTTCAACCTGAACTAGGCACTTTTCTATAGAGAGGGGTCATTTTATTTCGCCGATATTTTCGAAAATCACCCCCTCTTTTGGATTGTCTAGACTTAATTTAAACCTAAATCACTTCCTGTTTGGCAGTGCTCGTAACAGCAAGGACTCACGTTTTTTCACGTTCTTTTCCTCCTTCGCAGGACGGGTTCGAGCCTGCCTTCCTACTACGACTTTTTTTTTTGCTCAACAAACACCTCCAAACACCCGGGCAACGCCGGACACCCATGCTAGTATATATATATGTATATATATATATATATATATATATATATATATATATTAAGTAAAGTGATTTTACATTTAAAAATTTAAAAAAAATTTTAAAATTTAAAAATCAAATTTTAATTAAATCAAAATCAGTTTCATAAGAAGGAACAACAACAAAGTCAATTATCTGTACGATCGTTTCGGAAATCCGTGCTTTTTATTTGTGGTATACATGAAGTTATGTAGAACAATTATATATAGTTTTTTTGGTAAACACGGTCTCCTCATCAGCAAATTTATATATATATATATTGATTGAAAAGAGATCCTAAATGCTGAAAAATATATATAATAGTAGATACAAACAACAAAATAAACCAACGCTGAAACAAATAAAAACATACAAGAATGTACCTAGTAGGCTAACTAATTTGATTATGGAAAATAGTATGAATCAGAAACAGATCAAAACAGAATAAAACTCGATTTGTGTGAAGAATTGTATTTCTGTTCAGCTTAAAACCAAAGTAAAAAAACAATACTGCTACACATGTCGTAACTCCGCTGAGAATAACATTTCATTTTTTGAATTTAGTTTCACAATTATGACCTTAGAATGTTTGTGCTAAAAGCTATAAAGCTAAACCAACAGGTTTCGAAATGAAAAACAAACCACAATGCAATATTAGATTCACTCGTTTGTAAATCATCTCATCTCAACGCTACATTAATTCTTTACTCAGATTAAAATGCACCGAAAATCCGATAGCTTTTCAAGAGGTTTTAGCACTGAAAGCTATAGATTTAATCTTGATAATATAAATGCTGTTTATCATTGCTAAACATATTAACATTCAATAAATGGCTTCATGTCGAAAACTAAGTGTATCTGTTTAAAATTATGCAACTATTAGAATTACAATAGAATCTTGGATTTTGATTATCGGGTGTTTCTAAAATGTCACACAATTTATTCTATTATATAATTTGTTTCACAATTCTTAGATGAGGATTATATAGAATAGTTCGACTCCTGATATCATTTAGAAAATTAATCTCATAGCGCTAAGGTCAGCGTAATCTTTGGATTTCTTGGTGCGTTTTATCGAACTCTAGAATGTTTATATCGAAATTTGATGCTGAGATGAAAAGTTTCCGAGTCCGACTGGAAGCAAATGAAACAAATACCTCGGGGGTTTCATCGGTTGAGACGTTTGTGAGAATAACACCCATGAGAAATGCGAATAAACCAAATAACATAAAATGTTTATTTATTTCGAAAACTGTGCAATATCACACTATTCAACAATAACTTAGGAAACCATAGTTTAAAAAAAATATTCAGTGTTTATTTGGAATTAAGTTAGGCATTCTTGTTCTTTTTTTATTTTACATAGGCATCACCACATTATCAAGGCCAAGGGGCCACTCAAGGATAAGGGTTAAAGAGTGTACAGTAGAAATTGGACATTATAGTAATCATTAGTAATGAAAATTTGGTAAATTTGATAACTTATATGGAACGGCTCATCAAGAACTTATTTACGTTAGACTTGAAGACAACCATATTGTAGTCAGCCGGAAAGCAGGAAAACGGAAGACAATTCCACAGGCGTGCAGTTCTAAGAAAAAAGCTTTGTTCATGGAATCTACGTTTAGGTTTAGGCACAGATAAAGAGTGGGGGGAATTATGCATAGTGTTTACAGCTAGACGAGTGTTTCTTGTGAAAGTTTGGCGAGGGGGGACCATAGATTGAAGCTCATTCGAACACTTTCCATGAAAATAACGATACATCAGAGAAAACTCGCAACATCTCTTCTGTGAGATAAAGGTTGCAAGGAAGAGAAAAGGACATCTCCTACGAGGCTACGAAGTCTATTTTGAACTCTATCAAGGCAGGACAAGTCCTTTCTAGCAGCTCCTGCCCAGATGTGACAACAGTACTCCATCCTTGGACGTACCTGGCTCTTATATAGATAGAGAATAGCATCAGCAGTGAGATATCTACCGGATCGATAGAAAGATCCCTCTATTTTTCCAGCGGCCTTGGCAACAGATTTGATGTACGTGTTCCATTTAAGATCAGGAGTAATGGTCAAGCCAAGAAGCTTGTCAAAACTTGAGGCCTCCTGAAGACGAGAGCCATTCATTTCAATTGATGTCAGATGTGGATCAGAATGTTGATGATGTAAAGAGAGAAGCTTGGTTTTATATGCATTAAAAGTAACCAGCCATTCTTTACCCCATTGTACTACGTGCTCAAGATCAGAGGAGAGAGAATTGGAGAGAACTTGGTCATTTACTGTCTTAGATGTGCTACCATAGATGGTAGTGTCGTCAGCATAGATGTCTACAAATGATGTAAGGATGTGATTTGGAAGATCATTAATGTAGATCAGGAAAAGAGTTGGGCCCAGGATGGACCT
Organism: Euprymna scolopes; assembly: GCF_053919585.1. Lineage (NCBI taxonomy): Eukaryota > Metazoa > Mollusca > Cephalopoda > Sepiida > Sepiolidae > Euprymna > Euprymna scolopes. Next base: position 44,079,742 of record NC_136482.1, on the reverse strand, counting down.
CTGAGGGACACCGGCATTAATACTGTGAGCTTCTGATTTTTGCCCCTCAACTACTACTCTTATGAACCTATCAGAAAGAAATGATTTAATAATTGAGAAGACATTTCCAGCAATGCCATAGCTAGAAATCTTATGAAGTAAACCTTTATGCCATACCCTATCAAAGGCCTTAGATATGTCAAGAGCAATTGCCCTAGAAAGGTTGCCTCCGTCGAGAGATTTGCTAATCCTATGCGATATAGCTGTAAGCACATCTGCTGTAGATCTAGCAGAACGGAAACCATATTGAGTGTCACTAAGAAGGTTATTTTTGTTGAGATGTTTGATTACTTCTGTATTTAACACAGATTCCAGCAACTTACTCATGACGCACAGGAGACTTATTGGCCTGTACTAAGAGGGAGATGAGCGATCACATGAATTCTTAAATACAGGGCATACTGATGAGATTTTCCAGGGAGATGAGAAACTATTTTCCTTAAGACAACGTTTAAACAGTTTTGTAAGTATGGGCGCTATTTCAGGTTGAAGTTTTTTGAGTACTATAATTGGAATACCGTCAGTGTCAGTTGCTTTACTGGAATCAAGGTTTTAGATTAGCTTGGCAACATCACGTACATATATACGTATATCACATAGCGTGTTTTCTTATACAGGAGGAAATATTCGGAGTTGGCAGCCTTGATCGCAAAGGGTAGAATTAGCTGCAAAGTTCTTGACAAAGAGTTTGGCTTTGTCTGATGCTGACGAGATTACCTCAGGTCCATTGATAATAGTTGGGATGGAGCACACGCTTCTATTCATGATTCTGTTTGCTATTTGCCAAAACTGGTGGGAACCAAGCCGCTGCTTAGCTACTTTGGACTTAACAGATTGAGCATACAACTCTCTTGCATTCTTTATTACTTTCTTACAATGGTTGCTGGCAGTCCTGAAAGCGGCTTTAGTATTCATACATCTATTACGTTGGAAACAGTGGAAAAAGTGATTTCTGTGCGCAATGGCAGCAGTACATTCTGGAGAGAACCATGGCTGGCTGTTAGTTTTTGCTGAAACTTTTACGAGGGTATGAAACGGTCAATACCTACAATTAACCATTCCGTCAGGTCTAATACTATAGAGGACACATCCTTTTTAAACATGGAATGCAGAAGTAGATCAGATATAAATGTACGGAAGCTATCCCAGTCAGCCTTAGTGTATCGATATACTGTACGATGGAGAGGTACGTCTGGGGACTTATTACATTTCATTTTTATCTTAACTGATACAAAAGAGTGGTCGGAAGAGCCAAGAGGCGACAGAACAGAAACTGAACATAGTTCAGGGCAAGTTGTGAGAAAAAAGGTCTAGTAGGCTCGCATACTGGCCATCATTGTCAGGCACACGGGTGGGTTCCTGAACAATCTGAGTGAGGTCATAGGCAATGGAGAAATCATGATAGAACCTTCCCTTATCATCGGTCTTGTTAGAGTGGGTCAACCATTCGACGTTGTGAACATTGAAGTCACCACATACGTGAATGTTAGCTGAAGGATAAGCAGATAAGACTTGGTCAATTTTCTTAGATATGCTTTGAAAGATAGTAACTCCGCGGTTATGGGGGCGATAGAGAGTAAATATAAATGCCGTAGTTTGAGCTAAAGCAACCCGGAAGCACATATAGAGTAAGGATCTTCCCGGGAGATGTTCCTACCACATGGAAAGTTATCCCTAATATAGGCACACATTCCATGCCCATGGCGATCTTGGGGGTCAGATTTAGAAGTAAAGTTAGAGTATCCTTTAATTGCGAACTCTTCTAGGGAAATAGCCTGTCCAATGCCAGTTTCACTTAAAAATAAAAGGTCTGGTTTAGTCTCCTGTAATTGGGTTTCAACCTCTGGAAGGTTAGAACGTAGACCCCTGATGTTGGAGAAGGAGACATGGTAGTAGGGGTCTACGTTGGAAGTTGGAGAACCGGGTTTAATCGTGTATTTTTTCTTGAAACTTGTCATGATGAATTTTTGAAATTTGTGGACTAGGTCGTCAGATTTACTTAGAGCAAGACAGAGAGGGGAAACTAAGAGAGAAAAAGAAACGAAGAATTTTTTTTATTTGTAGCTAATGATAAGGTAAAGCCGTAACAATTACCCACTAGTATGACATCGAGAGGCCCCACCAGAAGCTACTGCATGGCCCAGAATCCATTCACCAAATGGCAATACAGCAGCTCCAGTACTTTGCACCTGCTGATAGGATAGCCTCCTTGGTGGTTAATCCAAGGTTCGGGTCCCTGACTATGAGGCGGATAACGTCAGCCCAGACAAAACGTTTACCTCCAGCACCCTTACTAGTGACATGGCTACAAGGATAGACATAGAAACAGAAAATTTCCGCCATCTCTGAAAACTGCTCGCGCAAAATACTGCCAACCTAGAAAACAACTTTTTCTTCTCCCTTTGTCAGAAAAATCACTCATTAAAAAATGAGGACTGAGGGACAAATAAGAAGAAGCGAGAGTAACAGGAGCTGCCGATAACGCATCCAAAATGCGTTTTCTACTCTCCATTAAAAAAAAACAAAAAACTATTAAGTATTGTACTTAATAAAAGTCCAACGGACGTGTTTAAGGGAAAGTATGGTGATAGATTCCCCTCTCACGAACTAAGAATGAGTACAAATTCGTAATCTATTTTTGCAATCAACTTGGTAGATAAATAAACATTTATGGACGAGAAAAAAAGCTAGCATTTAATAAAACAGAAATACATACACTAAATACTGAAATAAACTGGAGTTATTAATATTTGAATCTAAAAATAAAAAAAGTATGATTAAAATTGAAAACACTTATCTCAACAAAAACACGGCCGATTCCAAAATGTAAACTGAAATGAGGAAATTTAAGTTAACAGCGTTCAAAAAGATTTTTTTCTTTTTTAAATTATGTTTTATTTCAGATAATATATAATCTACGTAACTAATGGTGAGTAACTAGAAAATATGATAAATGGACAATACTTCCAATTCACAGAGTAATTCCCAGAAAATAATAAAAGTTGAGCTTGTTAATATATTATCATAGGAAGAGAAAAGAAAACAAACACAAAAGTTTATTGTGAACGGATGTGGCAAAACATGTTCTACTATGTGAGAAATTAAATCTAGAACAGAGAAGTGACAGTAGATGATACATAGGCTCACTCAACAAGAATTCTAGTTAAGTTTCTTCTATATACCTTGTTTAAAGAACCCCCAAAACTCAGAAGCAATTCTCATGGATTTCAGTTATTAGTTGAAACTCAGAAATACTGACGTCACGTAGACTCTATTGATGATTGTAAACTTCGATTGACGAATTCTTGATCTCTCAATATTTAACTCTGCTTGATGACACATTCTAAATTAGCAATAACTTTATATGTCATATTGCGGTGAGTTTTCAATTGTTTAATCTCTGAAACAAAATTTGAAAACCAATTGCAATCAGATATTTTTTCGGTGTACCATTCTTTGATTCTTAAAAAGAAAACTAGCTTCAAAACAGGTTCATTAGTTGCCTCTTGACCATATTCCATGTGAAAACGATATATTTCATTGTAACTGATCTCTAGAGGTTTTGTTGATTGATATGACGGCACGGCTATGGTCATCGTTATGACCATAGTTACGGCATGAGTCTAAGTCGGTTGATTCGGCGTTTACTAGCATGTTCACCACATCCGGATTACTGACTTAACAGACAAACGTTCTAATGTTGTTTCTGTTATAACTACAAGCCATTGGCTGTTCCAAAAACGGACTCTGTAAAAGTAAGGGCTGAGAATTAGTTCACATCCTGAAACAGGTTTTCAATCGGTCACCGTCACATTTCTTAGGAGTTTCGATGAATAGGCGTGACTGAACCAACAAAGGCGTCTGATAAGGAGAGATTTTCGGAGTGGATATTCCAATAAACGCGAACTGTAATGTGTGAGATGAACCGTTTCCAGTAGACACAGAGGATGCGACATGGGCAGTAATGATCAAATACATGCGGATTTTGTTTACAGCATGCCAAACATTGTTCGATTATTTATGTCAAAACTTTTTTATATGCGATTTGTTTTGTAAGATACAGATTATTTCCAGTTTAAATTCACGTAGCACACAGGCACAAATTACAAATTTGTAATTTTTGCCTGTGTGTTACGTGAATTCAAATAATAATTTCTTGTTCAATAGAAGAAGGGTAGAATTGCTGCTCCGTAGAAAACTTACAAAAGGAGGCTATTAAGTTGATTACCATTGACAGATTTAAAAAAAAATCACTGAACAAAAATTCAGAATATATGTTAATATATATAACTTACAACTGTATCTTTACAATGACGTGGTTGCTTTTTTGTCAAATTAATTCTATTTGGTTTGATTACTCAGCCTATAAAACAAAGTATGTATTAAGTGAATAAATAACTATACTCGATAAAAAAACATTAAATAATTTAAGATAAACCAAAGGTTACAGATGTCGATATCTGATGCATGATACTTTTAAAGTTTGGAATCCGCTTGATTCCTTAACTTGCGTTAAATGTATGCTGTTCTTATTGAAAATCAGGTTTACAAAAGTTGAAGCGATAACGACAATTTAAAACCTGTACTGTACATTATTTTTCACTTATTATCTAAGATTTATATTTTTTGTATGATGTCATATGAGAGGTATTTGAGTAAACTATACAACGTCCCAATTGAAAACGATTCATTGCATACGGCTCATATACAAGAAATGGCCATTGTCAGTAGCGATATCACACATTCAATATATATAAGGAGACATGCATTTGATAATGCCATAGTCGATATCGTATCAAATATGCAGCTTGCCCCTTCTAATTATTTAATTTTTAATCAGCACAGAATATGAATGATATAATATCCAGATTAATGAATATTAGCTATATATTCGTCAATAAACTTCAGATTTTACTACAATTTAACCTCACTAGAAACAAATTCTCACCTCTTCACTCTAAATGCCCCATGATACCGAAATACGTTTTATGCAAAAAGCTTTTTTTTTTCTTAGACCGTGTGCATTAAGAATTTCCTTTTGTTCGAAATCTCACTGACTGTATCAATATGCCAGAATGTAAATATTAGGTTAACGAACATCTTGTTTTCCGTGGCCCGGGTGACAAGATCCAAGTGTAGTATCTGTTCCGGCAGATACTGCAAGCTATGACTAGCTATGACTAGCAAAGACCAGATGTGGGGGCAACCCCACATGCCTGACCTTTAACCAGCTCCCATTTCCCACCTCTCGGGAGCTGGTCTCCTTTTTCCCTTCCCCCTCCCTTCACTCTTCACATTAAAAATCGGCCTTGTGCCTAATTTGCTCGGTGGGGGAGCAAATAAATACCATCTGTTCCGGCAGATACTGCACTTAAGATAATTTGTACCAGTCAATGGAGGGGAAACCCTCTATACTGGGACAATTATTATTTTTGGTAACCAGAGTGCCCCCTTTTTGCCTACTTTTAGGGGAGCTGGTTTTTACCTCACATTAAAAACGGCCTTGTGCCTAATTTGCTCAGTGGGGGAGCAAATAGATACCATCTGTTCCGGCAGATACTGCAAGCAAAGACCAGATGTGGGGGCAACCCCACATGCCTGACCTTTAACCAGCTCCCATTTCCCACCTCTCGGGAGCTGGTCTCCCTTTTCCCTACCCCCTCCCTTCACTCCTCACATTAAAAGTCGGCCTTTTGCCTAATTTGCTCGGTGGGGGAGCAAATAAATATCATCTGTTCCGGCAGATACTGCAAGCAAAGACCAGATGTGAGGGGAAACCCCACATACCTGACCTTTAACCAGCTCCCATTTCCCACCTCTCGGGAGCTGGTCCCCTTTTTCCCTTCCCCCTCCCTTCACTCTTCACATTAAAAATTGGCCTTGTGCCTAATTTGCTCGGTGGGGGAGCAAATAAATACCATCTGTTCCGGCAGATGCTGCAAGCAAAGACCAGATGTGGGGGCAACCCCACATACCTGACCTTTAACCAGCTCCCATTTCCCACCTCTTGGGAGCTGATCCCCTTTTTCCCTTCCCCCTCCCTTCACTCCTCACATTAAAAATTGGCCTTGTGCCTAATTTGCTCGGTGGGGGAGCAAATAAATACCATCTGTTCCGGCAGATACTGCAAGCAAAGACCATATGTGGGGGCAACTCCACATATAAGACCTTGGTCAATGTAGGGGCAACCCTTCATACCAATTGTCACTATCCAGCTCCCCTACTCCCCGGGGAGTTGGTCCGAATTTCCCCTTCACTCCTCACTTTAAAAATCGGCCTTGTGCCTAATTTGCTCGGTGGGGGAGCAAATAAATACCATCTGTTCCGGCAGATGCTGCACTTAAGATAATTTGTACCAGTCAATGGAGGGGAAACCCTCTATACTGGGACAATTATTATTTTTGGTAACCAGAGTGCCCCCTTTTTGCCTACTTTTAGGGGAGCTGGTTTTTACCTCACATTAAAAACGGCCTTGTGCCTAATTTGCTCAGTGGGGGAGCAAATAAATACCATCTGTTCCGGCAGATACTGCAAGCTATGACTAGCTATGACTAGCAAAGACCAGATGTGGGGGCAATCCCACATGCCTGACCTTTAACCAGCTCCCATTTCCCACCTCTCGGGAGCTGGTCTCCTTTTTCCCTTCCCCCTCCCTTCACTCTTCACATTAAAAATCGGCCTTGTGCCTAATTTGCTCGGTGGGGGAGCAAATAAATACCATCTGTTCCGGCAGATGCTGCACTTAAGATAATTTGTACCAGTCAATGGAGGGGAAACCCTCTATACTGGGACAATTATTATTTTTGGTAACCAGAGTGCCCCCTTTTTGCCTACTTTTAGGGGAGCTGGTTTTTACCTCACATTAAAAACGGCCTTGTGCCTAATTTGCTCAGTGGGGGAGCAAATAAATACCATCTGTTCCGGCAGATACTGCAAGCAAAGACCAGATGTGGGGGCAACCCCACATGCCTGACCTTTAACCAGCTCCCATTTCCCACCTCTCGGGAGCTGGTCCCCTTTTTCCCTTCCCCCTCCCTTCACTCCTCACATTAAAAATTGGCCTTGTGCCTAATTTGCTCGGTGGGGGAGCAAATAAATACCATCTGTTCCGGCAGATACTGCAAGCAAAGACCATATGTGGCGGCAACTCCACATATAAGACCTTGGTCAATGTAGGGGCAACCCTTCATACCAATTGTCACTATCCAGCTTCCCTACTCCCCGGGGAGTTGGTCCCAATTTCCCCTTCACTCCTCACTTTAAAAATCGGCCTTGTGCCTAATTTGCTCGGTGGGGGAGCAAATAAATACCATCTGTTCCGGCAGATACTGCAAGCAAAGACCATAGACCATATGTGGGGGCAACCCCACATATAAGACCTTGGTCAATGTAGGGGCAACCCTTCATACCAATTGTCACTATCCTTCTCCCCTACTCCGTGGGGAGTTGGTCCCCATTTCCCCTTCACTCCTAACTTTAAACATCGGCCTTGTGCCTAATTTGCTCAGTGGGGGAGCAAATAAATACTTCAAAGTGTAGTATCTGTTCCGAGAGATACTGCTAGCAAAGACCATATGTGGAGGTAACCCCACATATCTGACCTTGGTCAATGTAGGGGGAACCCTTCATACCAACAGTTACTATCCAGCTCCCATTTCCCATCTCTCGGGAGCTTGTTCCCCCTTTCCCTCCCCCTCCCTCTCTATCCACATTAAAAAACGGCCTTGTGCCTAATTTGCTCAATGGGGAAGCAAATAAATACAATCTGTTCCGGCAGATACTGCAAGCAAAGACCATATGTGGGGGCAACCGCACATATGAGACCTTTTTTTTTTTTTTTTTACAAAGGCATCACCACATTATCAAGGCCCAGAGACCACTCAAGGATAAGGGTTAAAGAGTGTACAGTAGAAATTGGTCAATATAGTAATCATTAGTAATGAAAATTTGGTAAATTTGATAACTTATATGGAACGGCTCATCAAGAATTTATTTACTTTAGACTTGAACACAACCATATTGTAGTCAGCCGGAAAGCAGGAAAACGGAAGACAATTCCACAGGCGTGCAGTTCTAAGAAAGAAGCTTTGTTCATGGAATCTACGTTTAGGTTTAGGCACAGATAAAGAGTGGGGAGAATTATTGATAGTGTTTACAGCTAGACGAGTGTTTCTTGTGAAAGTTTGGCGAGGGGGGACCATAGATTGAAGCTCAGTTGAACACTTTCCATGAAAATAACGATACATCAGAGACAAACTCGCAACATCTCTTCTGTGAGAAAGAGGTTGCCAGGAGGAGAAAAGGACATCTCCTACTAGGCTACGAAGTCTATTTTGAACTCTATCAAGGCAGGACAAGTCCTTTCTAGCAGCTCCTGCCCAGATGTGGCAACAGTATTCCATCCTTGGACGTACCTGGCTCTTATATAGGTAGAGAATAGCATAAGCAGTGAGATATCTACTGGATCGATAGAAAGATCCCACTATTTTTCCAGCGGCCTTGGCAACAGATTTGATATACGTGTTCCATTTAAGATCAGGAGTAATGGTCAAGCCAAGAAGCTTGTCAAAACTTGAGGCCCCCTGAAGACGGGAGCCATTCATTTCAATTGATGCCAAATGTGGATTAGAATGTTTATGATGTAAAGAGAGAAGCTTGGTTTTAGATGCATTAAAAGTAACCAGCCACTCCGTTCCCCATTGTACTACGTGCTCAAGATCAGAGGAGAGAGAATTGGAGAGAACTTGGTCGTTTACTGTCTTAGATGTGCTACCATAAATGGTAGTGTCGTCAGCATAAATGTCTACAAATGATGTAAGGATATGATTTGGAAGATCATTAATGTAGATCAGGAAAAGAGTTGGGCCCAGGATGGATCCCTGAGGGACACCGGCATTAATACTGTGAGCTTCTGATTTTTGCCCCTCAACTACTACTCTTATGAACCTATCAGAAAGAAATGATTTAATAATTGAGAAGACTTTTCCAGCTATACCATAGCTAGCGATCTTATGAAGTAAACCTTTATGCCATACCCTATCAAAGGCTTTAGATATGTCAAGAGCAATTGCCCTAGAAAGATTGCGACCGTCGAGAGATTTGCTAATCCTATGCGATATAGCTGTAAGGACATCTGCTGTAGATCTAGCAGAACGGAAACCATATTGAGTGTCACTAAGAAGGTTATTTTTGTTGAGATGTTTGATTACTTCTGTATTTAACACAGATTCTAGCAACTTACTCATGACGCACAGGAGACTTATTGGCCTGTACTGAGAGGGGGATGAGCGATCACCTGAATTCTAAAATACAGGGCATACTGATGAGATTTTCCAGGGAGATGGGAAACTATTCTAATTAAGACAACGTTTAAACAGTTTTGTAAGTATGGGCGCTAGTTCAGGTTAAAGTTTTTTGAGTACTATAATTGGAATACCATCAGGGCCAGTTGCTTCGCTCGAATCAAGGTTTTTGATTAGCTTCGCAACATCACGTACAGATATACGTATATCACATAGCGTGTTTTCTTATACAGGAGGAAATATTGAGGGGTTGGCGGTCTTGGTCGCAAAGGGTAGAATTAGCTGCAAAGTTCTTGACAAAGAGTTTGGCTTTGTCTGATGCTGACGAGATTACCTCAGGTCCATTGATAATAGTTGGGATGGAGCACACGCTTCTGTTCAGGATTCTGTTTGCTATTTGCCAAAACTGGTGGGAACCAAGCCGCTGCTCAGCTACTTTGGACTTAACAGATTGAGCATACAACTCTCTTGCGTTCCTTATTACTTTCTTACAATGGTTGCTGGCAGTCCTGAAAACGGCTTTAGTTTCCATACATCTATTACGTTTGACCTTCGTCAATGTAGGGGCAACCCTTCATACAAATTGTCACTATCCTTCTCCCCTACTCCCCGGGGAGTTGGTATCCCTTTCCCCTTCACTCCTCACATTAAAAATCGGCCTTGTGCCTAATTTGCTCAGTGGGGGAGCAAATAAATACCTCAAAGTGTAGTATCTGTTCCGACAGATACTGCAAGCAAAGACCATATGTGGGGGTAACCCCACATATCTGACCTTGGTCAATGTGGGGAGAAACCCTTCATACCAACAGTTACTATCCTGCTCCCATTTCCCACCTCTCGGGAGCTGGCCCCTCTTTCCCTACCCCCTCCCTCTCTATCCACATTAAAAAACGGCCTTGTGCCTTATTTGCTCAATGGGGGAAGTAAATAAATACAATCTGTTCCGGCAGATACAGCAAGCAAAGACCATATGTGGAGAAAACCCCACATATAAGATCTTGGTCAATGTAGGGGCAACCTTTCATACCAATTGTCACTATCCAGCTCCCCTACTCCCCGGCGAGTTGGTCCCCATTTCCCCTTCACTCCTCACTTTAAACATCGGCCTTGTGCATAATTTGCTCAGTGGGGGGCAAATAAATACCTCAAAGTGTAGTATCTGTTCCGACAGTTACTGCAAGCAAAGACCATATGTGGGGTAACCCCACATATCAGACCTTGGTCAATGTAGGGGCAACCCTTCATACCAACAGTTACTATCCAGCTCCCATTTCCCACCTTTCGGGAGCTGGTACCCCCTTCCCCCTCCCTCTCTCTCCACATTGAAAAATGGCCTTGTGCCTAATTTGCTCAGTGGGGAAGCAAATAAATCCAGACAAGATCAAAGTGTAGTATCTGTTCCGGCAGATACAGCAAGCAAAGGCTATATGTGGAGGAAACCCCACATATAAGACCTTGGTCAATGTAGGGGCGACCCTTCATACCAATTGTCAGTATCCAGCGCCCTTACTCCCCGGGAAGTTCGTCCCCATTTCCCCTTCACTCCTCACATTAAAAATCGGCCTTGTGCCTAATTTGCTCGGTGCGGGAGCAAATAAATACCGACATCTTGTTGCACAACTGTCTCATTAGGATGCCTTATTGTCAGGTCTACCAAAACAATACCCATTATGCTTCAGTTGTTACATGTCTTGGTAATGCTGATTGTTTAATCGGATCATATTTCATGCAATTACACTTCTATGCCTGACTTTCTAACGGGTGCCGGCCATGAATATTAAGCAATAGTCATGTTAACATTGTTCAAATATAAGCACATCCAAATACACCTTGAAAATTGTTTATGATTTTACACTCCTGTTTTAACTGTTTTTATATTTGGCTGCAGGGCTCACTTCATTCTATGAAGTGTCTAACGATTACGTTTAATAGTTATTATATTGGCTATCAACCCGCAGATATAAATAGGTAAGTAAAAATGCGAGCGTGAAACTCATTCGAGACCTCCAACTGATAAGATATTAACCAATGTTTCCTCTCATATAGTTGAATAGTAATCAACTAAAGACTTTTGGACATTTATTATATAAAAGTTAGTTTTCTGTGTGCAGATCTCGTTTAAAAAAACAACCCTATGAAACAAATACTAAAAAAGTTGATATGTTCTTAATTGATCAAAATATATATATTAAAAAAAACTCTTTACACTCTTTAAAACTGAACAAGAGCAAAACACGCCAGAAAGTATTGGTTTTCCAGAGGTTTGACGTACTAACTCAAGGGAAGCAACTTTGGTTTTTGATCGAAGAGTTACTTTGGTTCTGTCAACTAATTTTTGGAATTTGTATAGAGTAGAATTGTTTATGGGAATGTGGAATATGTTTAGAGGAGAGATATCGGCTATTGCAAAGAATATGAGGAAGAGGGGAATGAGGAACGATAAATATGTAGAATTTTTAATATAAATATGCGCTAGTTGTGCTACAGAAAACGCGGGATGAAGCTGTTAATTCATAACTAAACAAGTCAATTGTTATCAGAAACTTATTTGTACAAAATATAGTTGAGACCCAGAAAGAGTTTGGAATTTTATGAAAATATTAAATTGATGGCATTTTGGGGATTTATCATATATATTACCTGCTACAACTAACTCCTATGTTAAGAGATGATTCATTTTTTTAAATTACCAGCAGAAAATAATAACCGTTCCGATAAGTGTTATTCCCGTCACCAAGTAGATCAGACTTTCTTTTTTCGGTTTCTTATTAGTTCAAATTAAGTTCAATTAATATTTCTTTTATGTGACATTAAAACGTTTATTAAAAAGAAATAATTATCTTTTTACGGAAACCGTTTCAGACAAGACGTGAAACCACTTGATGCAAGTATTTTACAAGTACGAAACAGATTAATACAAAGACAAGAGCTGCCTATTAGCCATAGTCTTGATGATACTAAGACTATGGGAAGGAGGATGCAGGAAAAGAGTACCAGAAACGTATAATATTAAAAAAAATTCTTGAAATAGGAAACTGTATTACAGTGAATTCGGAAAAAACCACCGGAGTAACGAATCAGACGAGATAGAGCAAAGAAAACAGGGAACAGATCAGAAAATTCTGAAGAACATATTGGATAATTGTATTTACAGAAAAGATTTAGACGAGAAACTAGAGATAAAGGAATGATTAAGCGAGTCAAATTACAGCTATGTTTCTGCACTTAATAAAAACTCTAAAATAAGACAACAATACTCAATAGATTCTACCATAATAAATCTGTAGCGATAGAAAATAGTTAGAACCAGCGAACCCTGACCTAAAAAATAACAAATCTAAAAAGTTTCATTAATATTCCTCATTGATAGCGACTCAGGGTTAAGCAATTTACTAGTCCTTTATTAGAAAGAAATTAAAGCATGTGACTCTAAGATGGAGTACGATTACCACATATGAAAAGGAGCTGCTAAGAGCACCCCTACTCTGTCTTGATGAGATACAAAACCGGCTTCGAAATCTAGTGGGCCAAAACATTTTCTTTGCCATCCGTCTACATTACAGAAGAGATGTTATGAGTTTATTTCTGATTTATTGTAATTTTCCTGGTATGTGGTTGATTGATATTCTGTCTATGGTTCCCGTCGCACCAAATATTTATCTAGCAACAAGAATATTTTCCATTTATATCTGTGCCTAAAACTAAACGAAACTTACAGAAATAATGTTTCTTTTCTAGAACTTACCATCTGGAGAACACACTACCGCAGCGCTGCTTCCCAATTTACTACAAAAGAGTCGTTTTCAAGTCTACGGGAAAAAGTTTTTGTTGAGCAATCCTCGAAAATAATCAAAGTCCACTAAAGTTCAACAATTATCGATCATCCCTGCGTTGTCTCACCGATCACATGAAACTCATCAACCCTTATCTTTTTTGGCTTTGATAAATAGTGAGCTACCTATTTTGTATAATAAACCTGTTGGAACATACTGAGAGCAATTAGACGAAACGTATTCGAACGGACAACTTTCACCAGGTTTTAACTGGCATTAAGTAGCTGTCTACACTAATTAGAATAGTTTTCTTGTTACTTTGGAGTCACCACTTATCAAAGTTCGAAAGCCACTTAATGAAAACGGGTTAATGAATGTAAGGTAGTAGTGTAGTTATCATTAATGTAAATTGTAATTTGGGTAAAATCTGATTCTTTTATGCGGACGTTTCAACAAGAACTTGTTTACATTAAATTTGAAAGCTACCACATCCTATTCAACCGGAAGGCAAGGCAGCGGAACAGTGTTCCAGAGGAGTGTAGTTCTGGGATAGTTGAGAAATCGTATATTGTGGTTGTAGCTAATCGAGTGATTTCGTGAAAGTTTGGGGAGAGGTGAACATAATTGGAGTCCAATCGAACATTTGCCATAAAAATAACGATAGAGCAGAAACAGATTCGTGACGCCTGCACTGTATGAAAGAGGTTGCAGGGAATATAAAAGGGCATTAACTACTATGGTTTTTAAGTCGGTTTCGAACTTCATCAAGGCTGAATAGGGCACGCATAGCAGCTCCTGCCCAAATGTGGTGAAAGTACTCCATTTTAGGGCGTACATGGCTCTTATATAGATAGAAGATTGCATCAGATATTTACTAAAGCGGTAGACTGATCCAAAGTTTTTCAGCGATTTTGGCAACAGATTTAGTGTATGTGTTCCATTTCAGATCAAAAGTGAAAGACAGTTCTAGAAGCTTATCAACGCATAGAGCTTTCCCAATTTTAATTAAGGCATAATGGTAGTCACAGCGATTATGATGAAAGGAATGATGAAAGGACATATTGCACTATGTCTATGAATGATCTAAGAATGTGATTTTAGAGATCATAGCTGAAGAGATTTTGGCCAACAATGGAATCTTGAATGACGCCAGCGTTAATAACATCAGTTTCTGATTTCTGCCTAACAATGACTACTCTTATAAGCCTATCAGAGGGAAAGAATTTAATAATAGAGGACTTTTCCAGCTGCTCTATAGATGGCGATCTTGTGAGGTAGTTATTTATGCCATTCTATATAAAAAGAAACGTTGATATGTCAAGACTTATTGCTCTAGAAACGAGACCTCTGTCGAGGGATACACATATTCTGTGTGATATATCACTTAGTACACTAACTGTAGATCTCGCAGAAAGGAAACCATATTGCATTCAACTGAGCAAATTATTTTTGCTGATGTGCTGGACCACTTTTATTTATCACAGATTCCAGCAACATACTCATGATGCAGAGGAGACTGACTGGTCTTTACTGAGAAGGAGATGACCGCTGTCCGGAATTTTTAAATGTGGGCAGACTGCTGAAGTTTTCCATGGTCTTAGAAATCATTTTCTTTAAGGCAACGTTTAAACAACTTTGTAAGTATGGGAGCTACTGTAACAGCAGAAGCTTTTTGAGCACTGTGACTAGAATGCCATCAGCGTCAGTTGCTTTACTGGAATCAAGGTTTTTGATAAACTTGGCAACATCACATCCAAATATTTATATATAGAATAGTGTGGTTTTTGTCACAGGAGGAAATACGGAGGTAGGCGGCCCTGGTCGCAAAAGGTAGAATTTTTTTTATTATTATTTGTTTTTATTACATTTTCACCCCAAACAAGGCACATTGCCACTTTGGTGTAGGGGGCTACTATCAGGGGCACCAACTACTGGGGCACTATGTTGGGATTTGGGCAGCAAGATGTCGTACAGTTGGGGAAGCAGGGACCTGGAATGGAATTCCAGAGTCTAGCGGGTCTGGGGAAGAAACTACTGGGGTAGAAAGATCTTTTACATCTAGGGATCTCTACTGCGTGGCGGTGGGATTTAGCTGCTTGGCTACCTGTCGGGTTTGTCGAGGGTGTCTACGTTGTGGGGGCGCGATTGTCTGCAAAATTATTGGCAAAGAGTTTTGCTTTGTCAGATGCTGACGAAATTACACCAAATCAATTGAGGATGGTATAGATTACCCTTTTTGTTATTCAGCTGTTATTTTTTTTTATTTGTCATTATTATTATTCGGTAAATTATTTAATACGTCACTGTACCATGGTTTTGCAGATGAAAACACAAGTATACGTCGCTACACAGAAGTAGCATTAATTTTTAAAGTTTTAATGCATAATATTGCAGAGAGCCGATGCTGGTGACTAATCTTACCGCCAAGTAAAGGAAACAATAACAGAATTACGGTTATAGCAAAGCAGAAAGAGAAAAAATATACTCGCGTGTGCAGTAAAATATTAATGTGACATTTATTTCAAAACGTCAGAATTCAGTGTCGACTCGAACGATATAGACTTATTAGTTGAGGGGTTTATCCTGTACGACTAAATATATATGGCTATATAAAGTGGCCCTCCTCAGGCCAATTCATTCCCTCGAAATCTTTGTTTTTTCCTTTCAATATTTCTCTTTCTCTCCTTCATACATATGTATTTCAGTTTTATATCAATTCTGTTTAACTACAACTTTTAATAACCAGTGTACACGATGTATTCAATTAACATCTGAATTGGGCTACGA
The DNA here is from genome assembly GCF_053919585.1 of Euprymna scolopes. Classification (NCBI taxonomy): domain Eukaryota; kingdom Metazoa; phylum Mollusca; class Cephalopoda; order Sepiida; family Sepiolidae; genus Euprymna; species Euprymna scolopes. The sequence continues at coordinate 44,063,841 of NC_136482.1, read as the reverse complement.
GTGAAGATGTAAGAGAACGTAATATTTATGCTTTCGCGACTGTAAACAACAACTGACAACATGAATAAAAAAAATCACCAGAAATCCAACAACTTCTTACTCAGTGAATATAACAATCTCTCCTTCTTAGGTCAGTTACACCAATTAGTACTTTAATTATATTCTGTTCTGTTTACAAATTCATTACTGGTAAATAATGACGATTCTGTACGCAAATTCACGCTCATTCAACTTCGCAATTAATGTCTACTGGATTTTACATAGCAAGCTAATTCCACTCATTATAAGTGTACGTTGGCCAATAGAAAGATTCTTTCTTAATAAATAGCAAATTGCTAGGCTCGGTCGTAACATATGCTTAGATTTAATATTTTAATTCATTGAAGATTTAGTATTTATTATTGCAAAACCATTTTCATATGGAATATTATATTGTGCCATATATATATATATATATATATATATATATATATTATTATTATTATTATTATTATTATTATTATTATTATTATTATTAATTTCAAAAGTTTAAACACTTTGATGCTATTATCTAGAATCAAAAGTGAAAAATTTAGCACTCCAGACTCGGTCGCTACCATCAGGGCTTTCGAGAGAAGATAAGAAATGTTATAAAGAATAACATTCATTGGGATAAATAAATGCACGTGCAAAAGAGATGGCAATTTGAAATGAAAGTAAGCCGTTGGGATAAAACGCAAGATTATGAAAGAAATATAGGAATAGGAAAAAGAAGCGGGGACACGATTAAAGATCGGAAAATAATTGCAGAAAATAAAACTAACCATATTCATTAGTAATAGTGCTTAATATTTATGTCTATTTACTTGACTCCCCAACGAGGGCAAAGTTAAACACAACGTCGGTTTTTAATGTGGAGAACATCCAACTCCTTCAAAGCTGTTGTGTGGCTTGAGTCAAAATTAAAACTTACTTCAGCCAAGACCGATTTTCTCTTTCATTGACAGATGACGGTAAAAATAAATTCTAGTATGACAACAGGTACTATAATTTGATCCTTTTCATTAAATACTATATGCAAAAATTGAGACTGATAGTCAGCCTTCTCTAATTGTCTATTTACTTAATCAGGAGCAGCGTACAACCATCTTGGAATTACTTGGTCGTAGTTGTAGGTAAATTAAAGTGGATAGAACGACACGGAGACACTAATGATTCCCACGCCAATTTATTCCTCTTCGCACCAATTTCCTCAACCGGTTAATTAACAGAAGATAAGCCCTTTGGGAACGTTCGGATTAACACTTCACTTCGATATCGATCATGAAGACAGAAACATTTATCGATATCACATGCTACTTAGCTACAAATACTTCAAACATGACCACTATATGACGCGTGGCCTTTCATAAGCAATCCTCCGATCTTGTATATAAATATTTTAAATATCTCTACTTTTTTAGCACGCAGTCATGCTCAGCCAATGCTATCTTGTTTGTATATGTCGAAACTTCATTATCGATCTTAAGTTCCCTCAAATCTGCTTTCTAAAGGATAGCATAACGGAAATGTAAGATGTAGTGATCAATTTCCTTTGGAAAAACATGAGTACGATTAGCAATGCACATTAAACATTAAAATACATGGTACACTGCTTGTGAATCTTTTTGTATCAAAAGCTTTGTTTATAATATCAACCATACATGTTTAACAGTTAATTTAGCCTCTGATTTAATTAGTGTCTCACTTGTATGACTGAAAGAAGGAATGGATTGGAAAAATAGATACTTAGCCGTTGGCGTTTGATGACGTGTGCTTACCGCTTTCAGGGTGGATGGGACCGTCGGTTCTGCATCTTTCCACTTCGCTGTCGGCAAGCTGAAAAATTTAGAACTTCTTTTTGACAAAAGTGACGTGTTTATTTTTTACTTCCGCTTTTAGGCTTTCACATACTTTTACGCGTCCTTCCTCCGCCTCTCCTAATCGGTATCTTCCAATAGAATCTCTTATGTTTATTTTTAAGAATGATCTTATTTCAGTAATAAAGCTGGAAGGTAAGGGTCTAATTCTCAGTATGGTTATATGAAAGACTAAAATATCGGATAGATGATGCCCTTGTAATAAGCACTAAACATCACGTTAGTTACATGGATTAATTCAGGGAAAGGAAGAGCACCCTTAACTACATATACGTTTTATTCACGTTGACATCTAGATAAGCGTAGTTTGGCCTGTTCAGTATCAGATGTGTGACTATTTGGGAATAACAGATTCTATATTTGGGAGGATGTGGACCCATACCTGCAAGTACTTCAAAAGCGAACATCGCTATTTCACCTGACGAGGATATAATGCGATTAGTGACCGCTTTTCAATTTAATATTCTTTAATAAATTTTCTACTTCTGAGGAAGCCGAATCACCACGCCTAGGCCGAATGCTGCTATTTTTCGTTTCTTTTTATTTTTTGCGTATCAGTGTATGTACCGACCGATGGTCGATTAATTTTCAACTTTATGAAATTTCTAATAATTGTTATTAAGACTTGATATAAGTAATATATAACAATAAATAAAAGTTCCGAGAAAAGCATACATAAGCCATCCTTATATCCAAACGAAGCTTAAAAAAATAACCCAATCGCTGCTAAAGAGCGTTGAAAAAATAACATATATAATTTAGAAATCATAAAACAAGAAATGATTTCGGATACCACAAAGGGTTAAATAAATGTTGGAGATCCTTTGAAGGTTCTGATTATGGAAAAAGCTATTGAAGAGGAATGGAAAATATAACATCCAACCGTGGAAATAAGAAGCTTGTAACATTGCATTGAGTGTTTTTATCATTGTTGTGAAGGAATTAACAATGTTTTGTCGTTGACACGAAAAAGCTGTTCGTCAGTCTAGTCAACACATTGTATTTACTAGCCAGGAGTTATTAGGCTATTTCCTCTTTTTTCTCCTCGCGGCTAGAGTAATAAAAAAAACAATTAAAAATAGAAAGAATAACTCCATTATTTGCACTGAGATTTCGTATTTTTCACAGTAACCCTTAGATACACATTCACTGCATTTTCCATATTTTATGAAAATTATAATTTACTCATTATAATATAAATATGTCAAGAGGAGTGTTTGTATCTTACAAAACACTTTAAACTAGAGTTAAAAAATGGATTCTAAACCTTTACTTGAAACCTACAAAAAATTCTCATTGCGTGACAGGAATACATATTTAAATTTATTATGTGAAAGCTATTTAACCACTCCCGGATTTGGTAATCAATAACTCGAAGGTGTTGGCTACGCGTTAAAATAAAATAAAACAAACACTCGATTTTTTATTAACTCATCTTTTAACTCACTTTGTTTTTTGACTCAATTTCAGGACTTTTTAATCAAAGAGAATTGAAGATGTTTGTTTTTGCTTCTTGTATAATATTAATACGTGTTACTTTTCTTTTATCATTCTCATTTTTCTTATATTTAATCTTTCATAATTTTTATTTCCATTTTAAACATTTTTGTACCTTCGTCTTTGTTTTCCCTGTTTTAATTTCTCTGTTCTAATTTCATTTACTTTTTACTGTTATTATAATATTTGTCTTAAATTTCAATTTTTCTAATTCATTTTGATTGGTTCTGTATGAATCAAAATTTAAATAATAAAAAAATATAAAATATCGTTAAAGATCTACATACTGTTCGCATTAAATGTACATAAACCGGTAATAACAAGATGCAGTAATTCTAAGCCTTTTTCTAAGGAAAACGTGACATAAATATGTGGAATTCTTTATTTGCCTATTAGAAATCATTTAAGGAAAGATTACACGTTACTTTACGTGTGTATTACTAGATAATGCAGATTAAGTAAAACTATTTTCCATGACTACGTTATAATAAAAACATTTATTTTGCACGTCGTATTACTACAATCCGTATATAAGCTCTCGAAATCTGAAGCCTTGTAACCGAAATATCCAAAAGCGTGTATGTTAATAAGTAAACCAATCCATTTCCAAACGATTTTAATAGACTTTCATTCGTCCCCGTCTCTACAGAACACTTAACATGTTTAAAATTATAAACAAACAGTTACAATATATCTTGTGTGTTAAGTTAAATATCCACAGGAAAAATTTGAACACCTACTAAACACAATTCATGCTTGTCTTTGTTTTCTCTGTGCATGCTTTTGTTAGGATACCCTGACAGAAGATATCTTGCTTTAAAAGTAAAAACTGAGCCACTTTTCAAAATAATATGCGACTCACAACAGACCTCCGTCCGCATGGCGACACAATGACTCATACGGCGAAAGGTTTACCTTTAAGATGTTTCCTAAAGTAACACCACCAAGCTATATACTCTAGCCAAGCAGAAGATTATTTTCCCTGAAATCCGGAAAAACCAAGAAAACAACACAGGAAAAATGAACTATAATATAGATAGATGGTGAATTAGGTAGAAAGGAAAATATAATTTGCTACTGTTTCATTAACGTAAGCTTTTAAAACTCAAAGTGGATGGTATGCATACATATATATATATATATATATATATATATATATATATATATATATATATATATTGGCAGTTCAGCCTGGCTTTGCTCAGGCCCTATGTACCTATGTACGGTTAATTATCTTATGTGCATGCATATATATATATATATGTATATATATATATATATATAAATATATATATATATATATAATAAATTCCAACGTCGCAGCATACAAGAGCCATGACAGTCAAAGAACCGGAAGACTGTCATGGCTCTTGTGGGCTGCGACGTTGTTTGGCTGTGGAATTTATTATATACAATCTCTCACATTCTGAAAATCATATATATATATATATATATATATATATATATATATATATATATATATACTTCGGAATAGTTTTTATTTAACAATCAGTGGTTATGTAAACGTGAGATTGTTGGTTTACAAAATATTACTGGCAAGTTATCCCATCTAAACAAGAATTGCTCGATATGCAAGATAGAGCAAATAAATTAAATTGTAATTCAATGAATTTCAAAAAACTCTCATTGAAATGAAATGAATTGGTTGAGTTTCATATCAAAGAATTTTTATTATTCTAAGCAAGACAAAGAATGTTTTAGAAAGTTTATCTCCTTAACCTATAGGGTTTCGATGTCTACCATCTCATCAGAAGAGTGAAAATATTAGCAAATAGTTATAAAGGTATGCACCCTATTTGCTAAAGTCAGTGAGACATGGAAAGTCAAAGTGAAAATAATACGTTTATCAGAAGTCCTAGATCATATGCCCCACGGGTTATTCATTCGCTTATTCTTTACTTTACCCACCAATTCACACACACACACACACACACACACACACACACACACACACACACACACACACACACACACACACACACACACACACACCTGGCAAACGCCGGGCACCCCCGCTAGTATAGAAATAAAATAAAGCATATTAAAAAAATACTATATTAATTGCAGAGAAGGATAAAACATAACATATAATATAGCAGCGAGTAAATCTAATTGTAAAATATAAAAAATTAAACTTGAAGAAAACAATATAAAAATATTTTAAAAATAAGAAGAAAAAAGAAAAATAAATAAAAATAAAAATTAACGTAGAAATTGCATTTGGTTTAATACGTCTTGTAGTGCCCACATAAAAAATAATGTGTGAAGGAATTTTTTCAAATTATTGACAAAATTTTTCTAAGTGGAACAAATCTAGGAAAAGTCATAAACCGAAATATTATTAAATTATCTCTTTTTTAGAGAAAACTATAAGTTAAAACAGTGCAAAAATAGGCATAGAGATTAATGAAGGAAGTGACTTAACTAATCAATTTTTTAAGGGAATTAACTTTGCAACTGTAGAAATATTAACGAATGTCCGTTAGGGATTAACATCCTCATTTCTAACTTACAATATAAATAAAACCGTCTGTTTAAATGTATGTATGTATGTTTGTATGTTTGTCTAAAACTTTCGACAGAGACGACGGAATTTCACGAGGTCTGACTTTGAAGCTCGACCCTTAAGACGACAGATATCGAAAACACAGCTAAAATCATTAATTCCTTCACCCTCAACTGGGCACATTTCTACAGGGAGGGGTTGCTTTTGTCCGCCGATATTTTCGAAAGTCATCCTCTCTTTTCAATTGAATAGCCTTAATTAAAATCTTCGCCACTACCGGTTTAGCGATGGGAGCAACGCCAAAGATATGTTTTTTTCACGTTTTTTTCCTCCTTCACGGTACGGGTTCGAGCCTGCCTGCCTACTACCACTTTTTTCTCCAGGACATATCTCCAAACACCCGGGCAATATATAAAAGGCAAAATGGGCGCGCACGTTTGTGCATGTCCATGAATGGCTTTTTGCGTCGAGGTTTTCTCGTCGGTTAGATTCCGGGAGATGTTTTTGCATACTTCCTAGATTATAATATCTCAGAATCGCAAACAGACATCGTCTCAATCTTTTTTTTTTCGGGTTTTAAAAAATTCATTCGTTTCGAGTGTTTGTTTGTCTTTTTCGTATAAATAAAGCGAAACTAATCGAGCGCAACCGCCAACGCCTGGCTACACCCGGGTAGTATCTGTTCTGAAATTGGTCCTTGCTCAATGTAGGGGGAACCCTTCATACTAGGACAATTGCTATTTATTTGGATACTGCCAGAGTGGACCCTTTTTGCCTAGCTACTTTTCACCCACATTAAAAAAGACCTTCTAGAGATGTTCAAGATCAACGCCAGTTCTACAAGTGGTCTTTTTGATTGACTACTTTTCACTTAAACGCTTAACATTTCCGGCCACGTCATAGCGTAGCGGTAAGACGTCAGGATTTCTTTCACTTTCTCTTCCACCTTCGCGCCACGGGCTCGAGACTGCCTTCCTATTACCACTTTTTTACACCTATAAACACCTGACCAACGCCGAGCACTAAGGCTATTAGTAATCTTAATATATAAAAGGCAAAAGTGGTGCGTGCGTTTTTGTATGTCCAAGAAAGACTTTTTTCAGGGGAAGTCTCAAGGGTGGGGGTACTATGTTATAGAACTTTTTATATACTCCCTAGATTATAATATCTACAATTTGCGAAGGGAGTCACCTCTAGATTTATATTGATCAATTTTATAAAATTCACGTTATTTCAATCCTCTCAGGTGTTTGTTCGTGTTTTTCGTATTAAAGCGAAGCTAATCGAAAGCAAGATAGGTTCTCGGTCTTTCTGCAAGGACGTTCAGAAAGCAATTAGCTTTGATCAATGTGGGGGGAAACCTCTTATATCAAACAATTACTATTCATTTGGACACTCCCTTATTATGGGGAGATGGGGAAACAAATAAATGAAACGGTGGAAAGCTGAACTGGCCTTCAGTCAACATTCATTTCTGCACTTGCGTGAACTCATTTACTTAGCAAGTCAACTTTTTGATTGACATCGCTAAATATGAACGCTTTTCACTTACTTTCGCTCAGGTTTTTTTATTCACTTTCTTTTCCACCTTCGCATCACGGGTTCGTCATGAGTTCGAACCTTTCTGCCTATTAAGACCTTTTTTTCTTTAACACCGCCAAACACTCAGACAACGCCGGGTAATCTCGCTAATCTCTATATATAAAAGGCAAAACGGCACCGTGCGTTTTTTGTATGTCCTTTTTTGCAGGGACGTCTAGAAAGCAATTGGCTTTGATCAATGTGGGGGCCCCTTATATCAGACTATTGCTAATAATTTAGAGACGGTTTTCCAGAACATCCTGGGGAAACAAATGAATAAAACAGCGGAAAGCTGAACTGGCCTCCAGAAAAGCTCATCAATATGCTCTGTATTTAAGAAATCAGGTGATCAGTCATCTCCCTCTCAGTACAGGCCAATACGTCTCCTGTTCGTCATGAGTAAGTCGCTGGAATCTGTGTTAAATAGAGAAGTAGTCAGTTGTCTCAGCAAAAATAATCTCCTTAGTGACATGCAATATGGTTTCCGTTCTCCTAGATCTACAGCAGATGTGCTTACAGTTATATCTCATGGGATTAGCGAATCTCTTGACGAAAGGTTCCTTCCTAGGACAATTGCTCTTGACATATCAAAGGTCTTTGATAGAGTATGGCATAAAGGTTTACTTCACAAAATCTGCTGCTGCGGTATAGCTGGAAATGTCTACTTAATTATTAAATCATTTCTCTCTAAAAGGTTCATAAGAGGTGGTTGATGGGCAGACCTGAAGCTCACAGTAGAAATGCTGGAGTCCCTCAGGGTTCCATCTTCGACCAAAACTCTCTTCCTGATCTACATTAATGATCTTGCAAATCACCCCCCTACATCGTTCGTAGACATTTATGCTGATGGCACTGCCAGCTATGGTAGCACATCGATGACTGTAAACAACCAAGTTCTCCTCGATTCTCTCTGCTGTGATCTTGAGCACGTGGTACAATGGGGGAAAAGTGGCTGGTTACTTTTAATGCATCTAAAACCAAGCTCCTATCTTTACATCAGCAACGTTCTGATCCTCATCTGGAATCAACTGACATTAATGTCTTTCCTCTTGAGAAGGCTTCATGTTTTTACACGCTTCTAGGCTTGACCTTTACTCCTAATCTGAAATGGAGCACGTGCATCAAAACCGTTGCCAAAGTAGGTGGAAAAATGGTAGAATCCTTCAATTGATCCATTAGATATTTCACTTCCGATGCAATTCTCTATCTATATAAGAACCAAGTGCGTTCAAGGATGGAGTACTGTTGTCGCATCTGGGCAGGAGCTGCTAGAAAAACTTATCCTGCATTGATAGAGTTCAAAATAGACTTTGTAGCCTAGTAGGAGATGCCCTGTTCTCTGACTGTTTTTCTAGTGACTAGTAGCAGATGCGCAAGCTCAAATTTGCCAACAATACACCATACATGGGCGAATGGTGGACTTGTAGTGGCAAAGCATACTTTCAGGCGTAAGTAACTTTTCCGCACGATAGAAAATGCACACTTTCCTCGCGGCGGCCTTGATAATGCTCTCAAGTTATCTGTTTCAACTCATGTTCCCTGTGAACGTTCAGCCAACGAGTTTGAAAGAATTACCTTCAGGTAATGTGTTATTAGCCATAGCTATTTGTGGTTGAGAAGGTTTCTTGTAATTATTGAAGGAAACAAGTATTTGCTTGGCAGAATTGAATGTGACCATCCATTTATTCCCATTTTCATTAAAGATTGGAGGTCTTTCTCTAATGTTTCTGCTATTTCCTTAGATATGTGTTTATTTGTTTCCCCCATGTGCATGATATAGAGCCTGGGATTATCAGCAAATATACGTATCTAAATGACAATTTTATCAGGGAGATCATTTATGAATATTAAGAATAATAAAGGTTCAAGGATAGACCCCTTATGTACAATCGCATTTATATCGTATTGTTTAGTTGTACGACAACGTAGATTCTTTTCTTATTTAAGAAGCATTTACTTATGTTAAGTATTCGTCCAGTTATACCGTATGATCTGATTTCTCTGAGAAGACTATCATGCAAAACACTATCAAAAGCTTTAGATATATGTAAGGCTACCGCTTTACCCTCCCATGCTTTGTCGAGCGTATGGTATTTAAGTTCATAGATTACAGTTAGGATATCTGCTGTAGAACTGGCTTGCTTTAATCTATATTGTTGGTCGGTCAGAAGTTAAGCAGCTATAAGGTGATTGACTAGAGCTTGGTTAATTATGGGCTACAATGTTTTGGTGACAAGCAAGAGGAGACTAATGGGGATATAATTGAGTGGGTCAGTTCTGGTACCACATAAAGATTCCAGCAGTCAGGAAAGCAAGAGTCGTTAAGGCATTTGTTGTAAATATTAGAGAGAGCAAGAGCAACCATCAGCGGAGCATTTTTTAAATAGCCGGGATGAGGTCGGGTTCACACGCTTTTGACATGTCTAGTTTTTTATGAGGTTACGCACTTATGACTAGAATTTCCGCATTGGGGTTATACTCTTCAATTGCCATTTTGAACCATTCAGTAGTATTATTTACGCACTAAGAAGAGAAAAGATATTTTCCCATATGAGCATCTGATGAGATCCTTGAAGGCTTCCCAATCAGTTTTCTAATTATACTATGTCGTTTAGAACAATGGCTCTTCAGTCTTGGGTCGAGAATTAAGGGCGATTTCTACCATTATCACAACGTGATCAGCATAACCGAGCGGGTTGTGGGCATTGCTTACACAATCATTTTGAACTGTGGTCAGAAATAGATCTAGAAGTGAGCCATGTTAATCTTATTGATTTGGGAAACGTGTCGGAAACGTAACCCTCTGAGGTAAGGAAGGAGACATAGAAAACTATGTGTTATGCTACCAGCTGTGTCTGTGTGAGTAAAGAATGCAAGCAAATTACTGTGGTGGACATTGAATCATCAAATACACGCACTTGTGCGCTAGTATTGATGGGGACTGCTGTATCTATGCTGTGACAGACTTGGTGTATTAGTGTGCAGTCCTGAGTCATGGAAGAGCGCTAGAGAAAATATGAGTAGCTAATAATATGTTGCATGTAAAGTCTAAAGCACATAAAAGTCTGGTCGTCTGATTCTAGCTTTGTTTCTCTAGTCAAGGGGAGGGAGTTTCGAATACAGACTTCTAATCCGTGCATATGTCTGTCTGACTCTTTACGGAAAAATAGGAGATAACCGGGCATGTTTAAGTGCTTAGAAGGGATGGAGGAGTTCGGGTTAATTTTACTTACTGCTAAGATATCCGGGGTGTTTGCTAGAAGAAATGATTCAACATCATCTAAATTAGTTCTAAGCAGATATTTGTGAATGCAAGTCTGGATAAGGCAAAACTGGTTTAGTCTTAAGTTTGAGCCAAGGTTAATTGTAATTTTTGATTGGACTGCCACTTTATATTATTTAAATGTTTCAGTTTTAGGGTGAGAGGTGCTGGACAAAGTGATTGTGCAGAATACCAAACATGCATACAAGTAGACCATGACAGGATTGTGGCCTCGGGAAAGCCCACCGGAAATGGGTGCAGCCCCCCTTTCGATGTGCGACATAGAACTACAACAATCCCGATAGTGTACAACTGATGATGAATCAGACGCTCTAAGCGCTACCAAACAGTTAGGGCTCACTTACACTCATTCGGAAACAACACCCAGAAACGGTACATACGGTACTCTCGACCCAACAGACAAAAATCAACCCTATCCACCTGCATTGACATAAATGTTACTGAAGCACCGCCAAGGTGCTCAGTTTTAGTAGTGGCGTGGGGGGTGAATGGCGTTCATTGCCCAAGTTAGGAAACAAACTCGACCACTGGGTGTTTCCGTCGAGTCTTCGTGATTGCACCTCTGATTCTGGCTAATAGGCAAAGAAAGAGTATGAAAACCGGGCGATAGACAAAGCCTAGCTACACATTAAGTAGTTTAGGTTTGCAAACCGGTAATTTGTTCGATTACCCAGCTCCAGGGAGGTCGTCGTCCAGGACTGAATAGGACTTCCTCCCCTTTCTCGGGTGCCAAGACATATGAGGTCAGTAGCACAGGTGTTGTTTCAGATTTTCCTTCTCCTAGATGAATGACCTAAGAAGCTCCACGAGTTCATCAGCACCGAGAGTGCTGGCCCAAAATCTGGGTCCTAAACCATATATTTTTGCGACCTCGCATGGGTAGTTTGTGTTAATGGGTTAAATATTTTAGGTTATATATCTACTGAAAAAATTAATTTCCTCAAAATAATTAATAAGGACATTACTATGCTTTCCATTTCCATGTTACTGAAAGAAGGGATAAGTAAAAATACATGTACATGCAGTTGAAGCAACTAAATTTGCAACTGGTGAGATGTAGGAGTTAATATTTGGTTAAAATATTATTAGATGTAGAATTCAATATATTATTAGATGTAGAAGTTAAAATATTATTAGATGTAGGAGTTAAAATATTATTAGATGTAGGAGTTAATATTTGGTTAAAATATTATTTATATGTTAGTTTAGAAATAGGATAACATGTTAAAGTATGATTAAATTAGAAACTAAAATAGAATTTACTGCCCGAACTCCGATACACGATAGGAGATATAATGAAAGTATCTATTCAATATAGATCCAAATAGCGATATATCTATGATTTGAACTACTATTCAGTACAGGTATTCAGTATGGCTAATTAAGTATAAATAGAAACATGGACATATTTACAGTACATACGAACATATAGAAATTGTAAATATTAAGCATACTTATTAATAAAGTTATTCTTACTTCTAAGGGAAAAGGATAACTTCGCCTTTTTTGTTTAAAATTCGGAATTATATTTTGCATAATAAAATGTATCGGCTCAGTGTTTTTGTATTACATTTTGTATTACTTTCATCCATCTTAAGGGATAAGAGATATAGAGATTTCTATGTAATATAGATCACTTTAAATTTAAGTACAAAACTACAGCTAATAAGTATCTATTTTATAGCTAAACTATAGGATAAGAATATACGCTTATGCATGCCTTAGCTATAGAAATCTATAGATGTTCTGTGTGTATAGATTTTTAAAAGGTCACACTGATAAAGTTTAGGATTGAAAACTAAACCCCACTCCAAAGGTATGTGCAAGGTATGTGATTTTATAACAGCTTCGGAAGAGCAATTGGTTAACTTTCCGGACAGATGATTATAAATATTCTTTTCATTGTTTTGACTCTGGAGTATATATCTGACACAGTTAAACACAGTTAATCAACCGAGAACCATATCACTCTTTCTAAAAACATGCAAAATATTGACTGATATATACTCGAGAGTCAGAATAATGAAAAGCGTATTCTGTTGACATAGCCATAATTATAAATTACCAAGTTTTTTTAGCGCACTCCTACGGTTGGAAAGATAATAAGTATCATACTTAAAAAAAGTTTTTGTCTCATCTAAATAAATTAAAATAAAATATTTAGAGATTTTCCTCTTATTTTATTATAGATATAAGTAATACTATCAATTTAGCATGGTGGAAGGACTATTCAGTTTTTTAGGAGTTTGCTTTAAAATAATAAGTCAATAAAAGATTGTTGAAATATGTTTGAAAAATGTAGAAAAGAAGTGTTTAATTTAATTAATTGAAGACATGGGGACTCACTTAAGCATGAGGGTGTTCTTTTGGGTAACACAGTAAAAAGGGGTACTCTTTCCTTCTTTTTAGAACGAAGAAAAGAGAACCATGTCAATGCCTGTACTTATACTTTTTAAATATGATATATGCTAAAAAAATTTAAGGTCTTCAAATTTTGAATAACTTAATCAGCCATAAAATGAAATAAAAGTTCTGAAGACGGAAAAAGAGTTTTAGAACAGATATAGAGTATGAATTGAGGAAAAATGCAGTTGGTAATATAAAACGGACAAGAAATAGAGTTTGGAATAGGTGCAATTTTTTTTGTCTACGAGAGATGAACACAGTAAGCGACGGATGGTAAATTGCGAATTTTTTTATTTCAAAACAGCGTCTCGACGATTTATTCGAAATAGATAGTGAGAACGGAAGTGGATAGAGAATGCCAAACAGGAAGTAGAGACGCCACTTATCGGACAAATCGGAAACTCCGACAAGAACAAGTAACCAGTGCATCATAGCTCAATAAGTGTGTATTTTCTCGACATACTTATTCGCGTATAAGTCTTAACTGCGTATGCTTATAAGCCTCTCACAGCTGGAATACTAACACCCACCTACTGGTGTTGATTAATATTCTTGACAAAGCCGGAATTATTGCTGGTTGTACAAACACGCATATAGAGCTGGGTGCACACACGCAAATATTGTTGACAAGTCTTCAAAACAAGAAATGCCATCAGAAATCATAGCATTGAGAAGAATGCAAAAAAGGATTTGGAACTAAACATTCTTTGGAAAATGGTGAGATCCTTCGACCGCTCCTGTAGATATGTCAATGCTGAGCAATTCTTTATCTATATAAAAGCTAAGTTTGTCATAGGATGGAATATTGTTGCCACATTTGGGCAGGAGCTGCTAGAAGCATCGTATCTTGCCTTGAAAGAGTTCAAAATAGGCTTCGTAGTCTAGTAGGGATGCCTTTTTCTCTTCCCTGCAACCTCTTTCAAACATAAGAGACGTTGCGAACCTTTCTCTAATTTATCATTATTTCGATGACAAGTTCTCGTCTGAGCTCCAATTTATGGTCCTCCTTCACAAAACTTTCACGAGAAACACTCGTCTAGCTTAAATCACTGTCAATACACTGTTAATTATTTCCCCACTCTTTATCTGTGCCTAAACAAAAAGGTACATTCTATGAACAAAGCTTCTTTCTTAAAACTGCACGCCTTTGGAACTCTCTTCTGTTTGCCATTTTCCCATCTGACTATAGTTTGGTTGTCTTCAAGTCCAACCTAAATAAATTCTTGATGATCCGCCCCCTTAAGTAATCTAATGTACCAAATTTCAACTACTAACGATTACGATGATATTATCCTATTGACTACTGTACACTCAATAACCATTATCCTCGAGTGGCCTGCGGGCATTGATAAGTGTTGACCCTTTTGTAAAAAAAAGATGAACAATTTTCGAATATTTAAAACAACCACTTGATATGGACTTTGATTTGAAGATGTGTCAATACAAATAAATGAATGCGGGTAAAACGGACAGAGAGAAGAAAACAAAAACACGGAGGAAGCTGACCTGTGTCATCAGTTGTTACCAAGCCACTTGCCACTGAACATCTCTCTCTCTCTCTCTCTCTCTCTCTCTCTCTGTCTCTAAAGCATACTGTGAAAGTATTTTGAAGAGAATAAATTGCCACTTTTTTATTTACTCGAAAATGTCAGTGTCTGTTATAAATATTCGCCGCGTATTTTGGCACATTATTTATGAAGTAAATGGACGCCTCGATAAAAATAATAAAACTGCAGCATAATGTTAAACTGACGATGCACCGAATACCATAATGATCAAGAACCGATACATCCAGAACTCGACTCCACCCATCACTTCCACCGCCGGCCGCACGATTGAACAGGGGTCTAGTTTGAACATACTTATCTCAGTTAATGCAAGTGGGCGTCCAAAGTCCAGACTCCAAACTGCCGACCACCGTTTCAGTCGTCTGCCTTGTCGTTAACATGTAACACTACCTATTCACTGAGAGGTCGAACTAATAAAAAAAGTCAAATAATTTCTCTTAAAAACGTATTGTTAGATTCCAGGAAACCGGTTTATCCTAGTCCGTAACTAATACTTCTTTGAAAACCATCAAAGTTAAAAAAACAAAACAAAAAAAACTCAAACAGCATAATTCGCTATAATCCCTATTATCAGAATCCTGGCAAGGCCGAATCGCCCGCCGCGGTGAATTCCTGATAATAATTCTGCTTACACACTAATTAATTGACAAAGTCAAAGAGAGGGTTGATCCGTGCAAGTCGCTTGGTGCAAACGGGTTATTTCGCTCCCTTCGGTTTAAGCTTAACTGCATTCTTTCTTTCTTTTTTTTCTTACGATTTTCAACGAATACATATTACCGAATACCATTGCGCACCGTTTGAAATATAAAATCATAACAAGCCCTATTGACTTCAGTGTTTCTTTTATACGCTAAAATTTATTAGTTACCAATATTAAATTAACCGCCTATTGATGCTGGCGGTTTCATTTATCCAACAAATCACTTATAAATGCATTTCTTTTTCTATCTTTAGTTATCTGCCTTTTCGTTTAGATTTAATTTTTTTATCGTGAAAATCCATTTGTTAAAAAACATCAAATCAAACACCTCCGAACATCGATACCTGCAGTTTCTTTTTTTTTTCGAATAATCGGCTAATTCATGTATTTTCTTTTTTCTATCCTTAATTAGCTGCATTTTCATTTCGATTTATCTTTTTCTATTGTGAAAATTCATTGGTTTCAAAACATTAAATGTAACGCTCAAAGATGCTGGCGCTTTTCTTCTCTAAGAATCAGCTGAATTATCGACTTTGCTTTATCTTTACGAACAGTCCTTTTCCAAATTGTATGAGCGCACAATGTAATTCACAGAAGTATCAATTTGAATTTTTCAAACCCTTTTCAAAATAACATCAGCGCGCAATTTAATTCACAGAAGTATCAGTTTGATGTGTTTATTAAATTATTTTCAAAATAACTTCGGCGCGCAATTTCATTCGCCGAAGTATCAATATGGTTATTATTTAAAATTCTTTTCAAAATAACCTCAGCGCGCAATTTAATAACAAAATTATCTACTTCAATGTTTTCTTCAAATTCTTTTAAAAATAACCCCAGCGCTCAATCTATTCATTGACGTATCAACTTTAATTTTTCAACATTAGAGCGCAAGTGAATTCACAGAAATATCAATTTGAATTTGTGAAAATTTCTTTAAAAATTTGATATGCAATTTAATTCACTGAAATATCATAATTTCTCCAAATTTTTCAATTTATGGCCAAGAGCGAAATCGTGCCACAAGCACCTCTAATATACATATTAGCATTCTAATTTTTTACTACTCTTATTCCTCTCTAGAAGGGACAGTTGACGACCCTAAAATTATCGTTAAGAACCGAAACAACAACAACATGCAGTCCACTTCTTTTTTTTTTAAACTCAGCGTAAAAAATAATATGCGCAACCAGAAGTAATTATTTTAACTACTTACAAATTATTATCAACACAATTTCAAAATCAGAAGTACTCAACTGCCTAATCTATTATAGAACAACTAGTTCAATATCAGTAATAATTAGTTTAAATACTTACAACATATTATCGAACACAATTAAAAATCAGAATAATTATTTTAAACTCTTACAAATTATTATCGAACAGAAATTAAAAATTAAAAATATTCACATTAAATGTCTATTATTGAACCCAAATTACATGGCAGCTTCACTAAATCTCGTTCCCTACTCTTTCAACCAGTCGCCCCCAGTACCTGCCGTGGGTGCAGGTCGGTTCTTCTAGGCTTGATATTTGGAGTATCATGGGGCATCACGTCATCTGATTTCCTAATCCCAAGCTGGCGATCCGCTGCGTCAGTGCACCGTTTAGATTCGGAGCCAAACTGACCCCACTTCGGATAGATCGCTCTCAGGCGCCCAGGCTTTTTCTCTTTGTGATTTCGACAGAGAGCGCAGCGGGACTTTATTAAACATCATCGACGTATAGCATTATAAATAACTTTAACCCACTCCTCATTTGGAAAAGTCATGTGTACTATGATGGTTCATGAAAAAATAAGGTGGTTATGACCCTGTGAATCTTAAAACCATTCAGTCTCGTATCTCATACTGACGATACGATGGCTAAAGTAGCTCTGATCATAGTGGACAAGGCAGTCATGTAGAGGCGCATTTATTCTGATCACTCAGTACAGACGAAAAACACAATCTTAGCGGGTAAACTAAAAACATAAAATTATTACATCAGAGGCAAACAATCGATATTTGAACTTTGTAAATAAATCAAATGTATCATAAACGAATAATAAAAAAAAAAACTATATTATTAAGTCCCTAAAGTTTCATCTGTCCAGGAAATCCTTAACCACAAGCTGGAATTAAAAACTCAGACGAGAAGATATAAACAGCCATACAATTTCTATTGTTAACATGAGCAATTTCCGTCCCAACTTCAAGGAAACCTTACATCTTAATTTGAAAAAAGCCATATGTATTATAATATGCACATTCAATTTAAAAGAGGCACGACTTTCTAAGAACTATCTAGAGTTACGTATGAGAATATTATATAACGACAGAATGGACGAAAAGAGCAGGCATTACAAGGAAGAAACAGATAAATAAATTAACAAAAATATAATCGAACTCGAAGGTTTACGAAATAGATAACAATGTTCTTTCACAAAAATCTAGCCATAAAACATTTTTACACGTCGTATGAAGACTACTGAATAATGCCAAGTAAGTTACAGTATATCGTGGTGTTATTGTTACTTTTCATATGCCTCGCTACAGTTCAAACTTGTCCCGAACCCACACGCCGTCTGGCACCGCCGCAAAGAAACAAACAAATAAAAAAGGAAAGAAATAAAAATCCGACTCGAGATTTTATTTAAGTGCAAATAAAATGCATTTATTCGTGGTCCTTTCAAGGCCACGCATTCTATTAAATTTCCAAAGTTTTTTCGCACACATATGCGCTTTTTAAAAGTCTCTTTCCCGCCCGTCGTCTCCGGTACGCAACTTGTATCTCTCCTCAACCACAAGGAGCATTTTTCCCTCCTTGTTTTTGACGCAAACTCGCGCACACTTTTTAATTTGCATACGTGATTTAACGGCTGCCGCTGCTAATATTTTCGCTCTGCATGTTACGCTAAGAAATATTTATTTGCATGTTCAAATTTACATGAAGACTGTTTCGTAGCACACACGGGTGTGTAATATTAGTATACGTGAGTAACTTTCCATTTTTACACTAAACAAACGACGTTCTATTTATCTCCAAATCTTTCTTTTGTATTCACGATTGAGAGATTACCTGACTGACAATGCATTGAATAGTCAACCGCATTATCTCTTGATAGAAACTTTTAGTACATTTAACATGAAGGTTTTCCAACAATATAATTACATTTATCTTTCGTATAATTCGGGATACACTTAGCTAGTTATTTGTGCTTGGGTTTCTTTCCTTTCTTAAAATATCGGTTTATATGGCTTATTCATCCACCTATTAAATATATTAATTCAGAAAGAATACATTTTACGTTCTCCATATAGCAAATTTACGGAACAGCAGATTAGGATTTCGAAATAGGTTTATTTTAGATAAGTAAATAGTTTTAAATTAATAGTTATTTCAGTAAATTAATAGTTATTTCATTATTCTTACATAAACACATTTCATATTTAATCTTTGCCAGGATACGGAATTTGGAACGGTGCAAATTAATCACGTTTTGTCAACCATGGCTGGATTGACGCCATGAAGCGTTTGTATCGAACATTGAGCATCCTGAATACTATCACGTAAAGCTCATTATTATTCATCTATTACGCCACTTTTTAAGAGAAATACGCTTAAAGATACAAAGTATCACTGCTCATCTAAAGATGTTCTTATCTCTGAAATATATTGATCTTCTGATATGTTTTCTGTCAAGATAGTGAGTTGATGATATAACATGATTTACTGAATGCTAGTAAGGTAGAGTAAATATTAAGGTAGAGCTGAATTTACAAATAAGAATTCAAGTAAACCTACATATATCTTTAGTGAGGTTATATATATAATATGTATATATATATATATATATATATATATATATATATATATATATATATATATATATACAGGGTGACCCCCCCCCCCCAAAACGGGCCCCAATTCTAATTAGGCCCCATTTCCTAGTGTTTTGTCTGAATGAAATGCAACTTTGGTCATAATTAGTTTATTATATTCAACACATCACATAAAAACACTAGGATCTTTGGCCTTCTTTTCTCCGTTCTACAGCATATGTTCTAGATGGCCTCCATTTAGCTTTTTTGGGGGGTCACTCTGTATATAATATAAATATAACATTTATATAATATATATATATTATATAATATATATAATATATATATATACATATATATACATATATATATATATATATATATATATATATATATATATATATATAGGGAAAGAGAGATAAAGAAAGAGAATCATACGTGGCGAATTATCAGAGGCATGTTAAAACATAAAATAATCCATTGGTTGCATTGGCGGAGAATTTAACCAAGAAAAGTTTTATTAAGCTAATTGAAAATATTCCTGAAAGACAACGTTTTAATATATAAAGACAGTTTTCTTACGTTTTATACCATCCGAATAGATTTGTCTACGTTGAACATCAAACGAATTGTATATCCGAGAGGAACGACAGTGTAAATATTATGACATCATTTGCGTCTTTAAATGTTTCATACCAGTCTGGAGGGCTATAATAAAAAGCAGGTGCTAAAAGATACTACTACTACTACTACTACTACTACTACTACTACTACTACTACTACTACTATAACAACAACTACTACTACTACTACTTATAATAATAATAATAATAATAATAATAATAATAGAACGCATTGCAATGTGTAATACAGCCTAAATCCTAAATGTCCAAAGATGCGTGCATCAGCCCAAGTAATCAATGAATACTAACCAGCCACAGTTGAAAAAAAACACACTGAAAGAACATCACACTAACTCAAATTAATTAAAATTGAGAAAATCTCTTAAACTAACACTAACCCTAACACATACACATAGTAGTACCAGATTTGGTAGATATTACACAAAACTGAGGATAGAAAACACCAACAACACCTCCACCAGGAAAGTGTAGAGAGTACTAGAACTTGAGAAGCAATTGCAGAACACATGGTAGGCAGGCAAGTATTCGAGGCGAAAATCTTGGATGAATTACTGGGGGAAGCAGCGAGCGTGACAGGATCCAGGCCAAACTCGAATAAGCACAAATAGAGCAAGTAACTATAATAGAAATTATCACTCTCGCAAACGACCTCGTGTTTGCTTAGCCTGTAAAATGACGACAGAAAATATAGGAAAGAAGAAGAAAAGACAAGCGTATTTTTGTAACTCGCTCGTGAATATATGCTCTTAATTTCCATATGTACGTAATTGGTAAGTATTAAAAGGGAGGAATTCTAAAGCATGAGTGTTGATTTTTGTTTTTGTTGGACAGATCAGAACGATAACGAATGGCGGAAGATAATATCAAATAGAGTAGAACCCTGGTATAAGGCATTAAAATTAGTAACACAGAACAGTACAGTATATAATACACATGTGCATATTTAAAGAACATTATAAATACCACCGTAAGGCAGGGTAAATATGTGGCACTATTTCCTTGTGCCACTGTTTCTAACACACTCTGCAGCATGGACGGGTGGTAATTTGCCCATGAGCGTAGAGATACAAAGAAATCCCTTCCCATAATTCCCTTGCTATCTTTCTGTCTCTTTCCTGCACGACCACCATGATGTGAGGGCGCATAGTCTGTCTCTCCGTAAATGAGGGGGCCACCCCCTCCCTCAACACTAGTTAGGGTAGGTTAGTTAGCTTTGAAAAGCCTATTGTCCACTTTTAAATTGTTTTTTTTAATATATATTGTATCTCTAATGTAAAATAAAATAGTTAGTTATACCTTATGTATATTACAATTGTGTCGCGTGTCGTTTTTTCTTGTGTCTGCCATGAATGCCTCCATAAATGTCTGAAGTCGAAAGGCGGCCCTGAGGACAAAGAAATGAGGATTCCCACCAGAATGCCACCAGGGTGAAGCGATCATCTTGAGAGAAGAAAGGAGCCACACCCAGATCCAACATCTCAGGTATGATTTTCTTCTTGCTACTCAGACCCTAATGACTGGCCCATCTTCATATCTTCATGAGACCGCTTTAAGACATTTACTATAACACGTCTGTCGGTCACACCTCAGTGACCGGCTGATGGTGGTATAAATGGTGCCGTGACCAGGATATATTGTTTCCCAGCATGGAAATAATTTCGACCCTTAAACCCACGGCACAACCAAAAATAATGACCACTAGACGAATCGAATAAAAATAATTGTCCACGGTCTTTAAAAACGGAAAAAACTATTATTTCTGGCAAAATTTTTAAAAAATGGCAGACCAGTACACACGCGCACAAAAAAAAAAACGCACTCAAAAAGAAAATTCAGAACCTGAACAAAAAATTGTCTTGCACCTACAAAAAAAAAACAGTTTACAAAAGATCGATTTTAAAAAAAGAGTATTGAAAGTAACCCTTCGAAAAAAAATGTAAGAAATGTGTCCTACACACAAAAAAACAGAGACAAAAAGAAATTGTCTCTAAAATATGCAATATCTCTTTCTCTCTCACGCTTTCTCTCTTTCTGTCTCTCTCAGGATATATATCGATATGTGTGTATATCTATGCATCTCGTTATTACATGAACGAAAAAGAAAAAAATCCTTCAAACACGAAGCTCGAAAAATAAATTTAAAAGAGAAAAAAAAAGGAAAGAATAAAATTAAAAAAATGTTAGCATTTTTTTTATCTGATCTTTATTTCAGGTTTATAAAAATATAGGACTTTTTAAAAAATTGCTTTTGACTTTTCAAATGTAAGAACTTTGTAGAATTTTAATGACTTTTTCAGTCTGGATTTGAGAAAATGGAACTTTATTTCGGCAATGTGTTCCACGAACAGTTGATGTGTTTTTTTTTCAGGTTAGGTAACAATTAACGTTGAAACATAAGGGGACTTTTTTTTTTTAATTGATAATGTTTTTTTTATTGATGTTTTGTCTGTTTAAAAAGAAAAGAAGAAAAAAATTGGGGTTAGATAATATGAAAGTTTTATGTGAAAATGGATTTTACAAAATTGTTCAAAATAAGATTGTTTTTCTATTTAGTTATTTGTTTTAAACTCGTAGAAATGTTTAATGTCTACCTGTCACTCATTTGTTTAAAACAATGGCCGCACATAGGAAAGATAAGCGAAGATGACCTCGTCATGGTGTTTGTGAGGGTGTTGAGGGATGGGTGGTGGAACAATGCGACCTGCCTCTGTTTCTCTTCCTCTCTTTCTCCACCTCTCGTGTTGCCTACCATTCTTTCACCCTCTGCAAGCTTTTTTGGGGACGAGAGAGTGACTTTTAAAATCGAAGAGTTTTTTGTGAGATTACGTAATAGTGTTATGAGGGTGGTAGGGTGTGTAATGGCATCGCTCTGTCTCTATCCTCTTCTTTTTCCCTCATTCTCTCTCTCTACTCTTGCGTTTTAATGATTGTATAGCTAAACCTCCATGGCTGATTGCAGGAGGGCATATAATAACGAATTAACTTGGAGTTTTTTTAAATTTTTCTACCAAGTTTAAAGAACAAAATTATTTATGCTTCGTTAAATTACATTAAATGATGTCTTCAATTGGTTTTTATTAAAAATAAAAACTGAGACAATTATTCAAACAGCACTTAAAGTACTTTTTTTGAAATCTTTGAGTGGTTGCAAAAGCCAACTGTAACATGATTACGTTAATTTTTTAAGAGTTCTCTGAAATTTTCATAGTTTTTTTTAAAGAAAAAATATTCTATTACATTTCGAATATTCTCTGAATTTTTAATAATTTCTAAGGAAATATTATTTGACTAACGAAAGAAATTTTCCTGAATTCTAGATGATTTTAAGGAAGAATTATTCGAGCAAATTCTTTAATTGAAGGTTTATTTGAAATTGGACCGTATGATAGGGGTCCCTGAAATATTGACTGAGGAGTATATACGTAACATTGAATTAATTATTAAGAAAAAAAAGATTTCCTCAGTATAGAAAGATCTATCTTTAATTGAAACTTTAATTTTTTCGAGCTGTTAACTATACAGAACTGGTCGTTAACTAATGTGACTCTCAGGTGTGGCGGGAGTTTATTAATTCGAAATAATCCTTGTGAGTGAGTTTAGGAAAAGAGTTGCTTTTAAATAATAAAATAATTACTTTGAAAAAAAGTTAATTAACGTGAAAAGTTTCTGAATTCGAAATGACCTTGATAATGGTCTAAAAGAAGAAATGATTTTTAAGTATCAATTAAATAACTTTAAATGTACACTGAATTTTTAAAATAATAATTACGAAATGAAAAAGTTTTGGGATGTCTCTGAATCTCATTGTGAAGGGTAAATTGATTCAAAATGAATGTTCTATGATCTTTTCGGAAGATTAATTTTAATAATGAACCAAATGTTTGGAATAATTTTTGAATTGTATTACGAAAAATGGGTCTATTCGAAGTTTATGACCTTTTGAGAAGATTGTTTTTAAAGTAATAAATGAATTACTTTGCAAAGAAGTTAACTAACATAAATTGATTTTAACGATGAACCAAAATACTTGAAATAATTTTTAAATTTTGGAATGAAATTTTAATGATCTTTTGTAAATCAAGTTTTGAAAAAAAATACACATACTTTTTAGATGTACCTTGAAATTTGGGAAAAAGTTAATTATGAATGTAATAACTGAAATGCGTTTGCATTGTGTAAACAAATTCTAATTGTGACTGAGGTGCTCTGAAATGATTTTTTAAAAATGTTTTCTTTTTTAAGAAAAAAAATTGTTAACACCCTATTTCATTGATTTAATGTATACCAGGTTTCTGAATTGTTTATTTTAATTTTTTTTGCCCTAATTGAGTATTCTAACTCATGAAGGCTGAGTGCCCTTCTTAATTAATTCTTTATATAATTAATAAATATTCCTTGGTGGATAGTTTTTATTGGTCGCTCGGCGGCAGTCTCCGTGCTCTAACAGAATTAAATTGGATTAGAACCTCTGAAGACCGAGGTTTTACTACATCAATATAGGTCGGCGTGATGAGGTCACGTAACCCCGACTTATTTAAAATACATTATGCTGGTTGCTGAAGAGAGCGTAAGTCCAGTAACTGAAGTAATAACTTGGAATACGTATAGGTCGGCGTGATGAGGTCACGTAACTCCGACTTGGTTAAAATACATTATACTGGTTGCTGAAGGGAGCGTAAATCCAGTTACAAAAATAATGTTATGCAGACTACATTAAAAAACGTATAGGTCGGCGTGATAAACTCACGTAGAATCCGGCTTAGTGAAATACGTATAGGTCGGCGTGATAAACTCACATAAAATCCGGCTTAGTCAAATACGTATAGGTCGGCGTGATAAACTCACATAAAATCCGGCTTAGTCAAATACGTATAGGTCGGCGTGATAAACTCACGTAGAATCCGGCTTAGTGAAATACGTATAGGTCGGCGTGATAAACTCACATAAAATCCGGCTTAGTCAAATACGTATAGGTCGGCGTTATAAACTCACGTAGAATCCGGCTTAGTCAAATACGTATAGGTCGGCGTGATAAACTCACATAAAATCCGGCTTAGTGAAATACGTATAGGTCGGCGTGATAAACTCACATAAAATCCGGCTTAGTCAAATACGTATAGGTCGGCGTGATAAACTCACATAAAATCCGGCTTAGTCAAATACGTATAGGTCGGCGTTATAAACTCACGTAGAATCCGGCTTAGTGAAATACGTATAGGTCGGCGTGATAAACCCACATAAAATCCGGCTTAGTCAAATACGTATAGGTCGGCGTGATAAACTCACATAAAATCCGGCTTAGTCAAATACGTATAGGTCGGCGTTATAAACTCACGTAGAATCCGGCTTAGTCAAATACGTATAGGTCGGCGTGATAAACTCACATAAAATCCGGCTTAGTGAAATACGTATAGGTCGGCGTGATAAACTCACATAAAATCCGGCTTAGTCAAATACGTATAGGTCGGCGTGATAAACTTACATAAAATCCGGCTTAGTCAAATACGTATAGGTCGGCGTTATAAACTCACGTAGAATCCGGCTAAGTGAAATATGTATAGGTCGGCGTGATAAACTCACATAAAATCCGGCTTAGTCAAATACGTATAGGTCGGCGTGATAAACTCACATAAAATCCGGCTTAGTCAAATACGTATAGGTCGGCGTTATAAACTCACGTAGAATCCGGCTAAGTGAAATATGTATAGGTCGGCGTGATAAACTCACATAAAATCCGGCTTAGTCAAATACGTATAGGTCGGCGTGATAAACTCACATAAAATCCGGCTTAGTCAAATACGTATAGGTCGGCGTTATAAACTCACATAAAATCCGGCTTAGTGAAATACGTATAGGTCGGCGTGATAAACTCACATAAAATCCGGCTTAGTGAAATACGTATAGGTCGGCGTGATAAACTCATATAAAATCCGGCTTAGTCAAATACGTATAGGTCGGCGTTATAAACTCACGTAGAATCTGGCTTAGTCAAATACGTATAGGTCGGCGTGATAAACTCACATAAAATCCGGCTTAGTCAAATACGTATAGGTCGGCGTGATAAACTCACATAAAATCCGGCTTAGTGAAATGCGTATAGGTCGGCGTGATAAACTCACGTAAAATCCGGCCTTGTTAAAAAAATATTATACTGGTTGCTTAAGAAAGTGTAAATCCAGTTACTGAAATCATGATGCCATTGCCTCGATGGAGGGAGAGAATGATTACCCTCTCTGGTATTTGAAGCAGTATACCAGTCTACCAGGAGCCTTGTGGAAAAAGATAACTTACTTCACTGAGTTCCTAATGGAACGTACAGCATGGGGACATTGATTGCTGACGGCCGGTTGACGCACCATTCACGGAAAATTAGGGACTTCTGAAATTTATGAATACTCATAAATTTCGGATTGTATAGGGAGGGATGTGGCACTATTTCCTTGTGCCACTGTTTCTAACACACTCTGCAGCATGGACGGGTGGTAATTTGCCCATGAGCGTAGAGATACAAAGAAATCCCTTCCCATAATTCCCTTGCTATCTTTCTGTCTCTTTCCTGCACGACCACCATGATGTGAGGACGCATAGTCTGTCTCTCCGTAAATGAGGGGGGCCACCCCCTCCCTCAACACTAGTTAGGGTAGATTAGTTAGCTTTGAAAAGCCTATTGTCCACTTTTAAATTGTTTTTTTTTGTAATATATATTGTATCTCTAATGTAAAATAAAATAGTTAGTTATACCTTATGTATATTACAATTGTGTCGCGTGTCGTTTTTTCTTGTGTCTGCCATGAATGCCTCCATAAATGTCTGAAGTCGAAAGGCGGCCCTGAGGACAAAGAAATGAGGATTCCCACCAGAATGCCACCAGGGTGAAGAGATCATCTTGAGAGAAGAAAGGAGCCACACCCAGATCCAACATCTCAGGTATGATTTTCTTCTTGCTACTCAGACCCTGAACCTGGCACACCACTCCCTCCCCGACTTTCCATTGCGGACAGACGCCACACTAGACGATTTGAAAATCACCCCTTCTCAGGTGCATTGTATATTAAAATACCCTAGACACCATAAAAGCATGTGGACCAGATCTCCTCCTGGCTGTGCTAAAAAATGCTCTACTGAGGTTGCTCCAATTCTCTCCAAAGTTTACAATAAATGCCTTAACGAATCTTGCTTTCCCGACTGCTGGAAAACCGCTTCTGTTGTACCAGTCTTCAAGAATTCTGGTGAAAGAACGGACTCACTAAATTATCGCCCCATTAGCCTCCTCCCACTTTCCGCCAAAATATTTGAGTCATTAATTAATCAAGCCCTAGTCCAACACCTAACAGCTGCTAAACTCCTGACGGATAAAGAATGTGGATTCAGGCAAGCCCGTTCAACAGCAGCTATCTTAACTGTATATATAAATGCGGGAGTGCCTCAAGGGTCTATCCTTGGACCTCTATTATTCCTGATATTCATAAACGACCTCCCTGATAAAATTGTTTCGGAGATGGGTATATTTGCCGATGACACCACCCTCTATAACACGCATGAGGGGAAAACAAATGAATACATATTTAAGGAAATGGCAGAAACACTAGAGGATGACCTCCAATCTGTAGTGGAATGGGGACAAAAATGGATGGTCACATTCAATGCTGCCAAGACTAAGCTTGTTTCCTTAAATACCTACAAGAAACCTTTTCTACTACAAATAGCAACGGACAAGAACACACTGCCTGAAAGTACTTCCTTAAAGCTGCTTGGCCTAACATTTACAGGGAACATGACATAGAATATATACATTGAGACGATTACCAAGGCTGCTGCAAGGAAGGGCTCTCTGTAACGTACCAGAAAATTACTTACGCCTGAAAGTACCCTGCAACTCTATAAAGCCGCCATTCGCCCATGTATGTAGTACTGCTGTCACATTTGGGTTGGTTCATCTGCTGCTTGTCTCTCACTCCTGGACAGGGTTCAAAAGAGAGTCGCCAACCTGATAGGTCTTGAACTTTCATCTAGGCGTCAGCCTCTGTCTCATCGACGAAATGTTGCATCCTTCTGCCTGTTCTACAAATACTTTAATGGTGAATGCTCTGACGAACTGCAAGCACTTGTACCTCTTCGACGTGACTACCCCCGACTAACCCGACAAGCAACCAAGTCCCACCTCTTTACAGTAGAGATCCCTAGGTGTAAGAAATCCTTTTACTCCAATAGTTTCTTCTTCAGAACTGCAAGCCTTTGAAACTTCCTTCCGGGATACTGCTTTCCCAACTGTACTGATATGCAGAATTTCAAGTGTAATGTGAACACACATCTTTCTACTCATCTCCCTTCATAATCCCCCGCAAATTATGTCCCTGATAGTATCCCCCTACTTAAAAGTGGCGCTTGCCTTTTTTGAGTTGAAGAATGAATAATAAAAAAAAACAGGGACCGGAAAAACCTATCCTAGCACCATCGTATCCCAGGCTTCTATAATACACGATTTGTTGCAAGTTGAGGAAAAAAGGACGTTCGTTTGTAGTATAGACAGGAGGACGTTTAGACACTGCCATAAAAAAAGTTGTTTTGTTCTCCTTCCATTTTGTTCCCTTTCCAAGCTTCAAAATTAAGGCGGACCAGCGGAGCGAGAAGGAAATCGTCAAGAATTTGACTGGAGGACAGACTGGTACCAAAAGCAGGTTAGACTGGTACCAAAAGTTATAGAGGATAATATTGATTAATATTTCCTTCATTTCGAGAGGACGGCAACGAACCCTAAGTGACCTAATAGATATTGGGCGATGCGCTGCAGACAGTGTAAACAGGCAGAGCACAGAAAGTGGTTGCGATACTGAAAACGGCGCACTGCTCGGACATCGAGGAGGTCAAGAAGGACATTCTGCGAAATTTCGAATTGGTCGCAGAGGCAAAAATTCAGAATTTAGCAGAAAACAGAAATATAATCATATTTGGAATTCGCAAAAGATAAGGGACGTTTACTCAGAAACTGGTACACGGCGAAAGAAGCGGAAAACGATGCAGAGTGCTTGGACATCTCCGCACTATGGACATTTAGGATTTCGGTTGTATTACACATTGCAATGCGTTCTATTATTATTATTATTATTATTATTATTATTATTATTATTATTATGATTATGATTATTATTATTATTATTATCATCATCATCATCATCATCATCATCATCATCATCATCATCATCATTATTGTTATTGTTATTGTTGTTGTAGTTATTATTATTATTAGTAGTAGTATTAGTATTAGTATTAGTATTATTATTACTATTATTATTATTGTTGTTGTTATTTTTGTTGTTGTTGTTGTTGTCGTCGTCGTCGTTGTCGTCGTCATTATTATTATTATGATTATTATGATTTTTATGATTATGATTATGATGATGATGATGATCTTAGTGCGCTTATCGCTCCGTCCGTTATCATGCTGTGCATCCCTAATAAAGGAAAGTGGAATATTCCGAAAAGTGGAATATTCAAAATAAACTTTGTTACCACATATTATAAAAAAAAAAAAATTGGTGTCGCTGTTGAGGCAAAGCTAATAAAAATGAGTTGCCTTTCTTGGCCTTTTGGCTAAGATCAAAGTGTAGTATCTATTCTTCAGGTGCTAGTATCTATTCTTCAGGTGTTACATTTAAATTTCTTCTCTCTCAATGGAAGAGAAATCCTTTACGACTAGCACAATTTTTCCTCCACGTTAAAAAAACGACCCTGGTGTCTAAATCTGTCCCGTGGGGAGGCATTGTGAATAGGTACTATGTTTAATGTATCAAAGTTTTAATATTAAAAAAGTAACTGGAAAAAGTTATTTGTGATTTAATTACAAAATGCCCTGGAAATGTCACTTCTGATTAATTATAAAATGCCCTGAAAAATGTCCGTTCTGATTTTTTTTGTTTACTTGCCTCCCCACAAGGCAAGAAATTCGACATGTAGTCGGTTAAAATATTAGGGGAAAACCAGCTTCCCAAAAGGGGTACTTTGCTCAATAACAAAAATAAAAATTGTATCAGTAATGAAGGATTTCTCCTCCATTAACTAAAACACAAAAAAGGGGGATTTAAGTCACTGGAATGCTGAAACTGATCTTACACCCAGAAATTCATGCTAAAGCAATGGTTGCCTAATCCCTAACCGTGTTAATGTTTTTATGTATTAATTTAGAAAAGCTGCTGAAACAGTTTATGATTTAAAGATTAATTTATTTCAAGTATATTTTAAGCAGTGGGTTACGGGATATGAAGTCAGTCCCGGAAATTACTCAAACCGTTTACGATTTAAACATTACTTTATTTTATGTATATTTTTAACAGTGGGGTGGGGGATATTAAATCAGTCCCGAAAATGGGTGAAACCGTTTACGCATTGCATATTACTTTATCTAATGTATATTTTTAACATTGGGGTGGGAAATATGAAGTCGGTTCCGGAAATGGCCGGAAGTGGGTTTTTAATTATAAAAATTATTGTCGAAATTAGTAACATATCCAGGATTATTAACAACGATTAATTGTGAGTTAATCGATTGTGTGTTTATAATAAAATAATCAGCACAGGAAATATATCAAAGTAAGTATGTTAGTAAGAGAGGGCGATAAGGATGGTTTAAATTATGAAAAATAATTGTCGCAATTAGTAACATATCCAAGAATTATGAAAAATGGTAATATGTTATTTAATGCATTAGTGTGTTTGCAATGAAATAATCAGACCAGGCAATATATCAAAGTTATTTTTTAGTAAGTGGGGCGATGATGTGGGTTAAAATGATGAAAAATGATTGTCGAAATTAGTAACATATCCAAGATTTATGAAAAATGACGAAATGTGAGTTAATTGATTGGTGTGTTTTTAATGAAATCAACATCCCAGATAATATATAAAAGTTATTTTTTTAGTAGTGGGGGGTTGATAATGTGGGTTAAAAATATTAAAAATAATTGTCGAAATGAGTAACATATCCAAGAATTAAGAAAAATGATAATGTGTGAGTAAATTGATAGTTGTGTTTTTATGAAATAATCAGCCCAGGCAATATATCAAAGTAATTTTTTAGTAAATGAGGACGACAAGGATGGTTTAAATTATAAAAAAAATATTGTCGAAATTAGTAACATATCCAAGAATTACGAAAAATGACGAAATGTGAGTTAATTGATTGGTGTGTTTATAATAAATTAATCAGCTTAGACAATATATCAAAGTTATTATATAAGTAAAGGGGAAGGAGATAAGGAGGGCTTAAATTATGAAAAAATATTGTCGAAATTAGTAACATATCCAAGAACCACGAAAAAAATGATGAAATATTAGTTAATTGAATGGTGTGTTTGTAAGGAAATAAGCAGCCTAGACAATATATCAAAGTTATTATTTAATAAAGAGGGAAGGGCTAAAATGTGGGTTAAATTATTAAAAATGATTGTCGACATCAGTAACATATCCAAGAATTATGAAAAATCATTAAATGTGATCTCATGCATTAGTGTGTTTGTAATAAAATAATAAGCACAGACAATATTTCAAAGTTATTATTTTATTAAGGAGGGAGTGATAATATAGGTATAAATTATGAAAAATGATTGTCGAAATTAGTAATATGCCCAAGAATTATGAAAAATGATGTAATGGAGTTTGATTGATTAGTGTGTTTGTAATGAAATAATCAGCCCAGCAAACGTATCAAAGTTATTATTTTAGTAAGTTGGGCGACAACGTTGGTTTAAATTATTAAAAAAAATATTGTCGAAATTAATAACATATCCAAGAATTACGAAAAATGATGAAATGTGAGTTGATTGGTGTGTGTGTGTGTGTTTGTTTGAAATGAAATAATCAGGCCAGACAATATATAAAAGTTATTATTTTAGTAAGGTGTCCGATATGGTGAGTTTAAATGATGAAAAATTATTGTCAAAATTAGTACCATATTCAAGAATCATTAAAAATGATGATATGTGAGTTAATTGATAGTTGTGTTTTTTATAAAATAAACAGCCGATACAATATATCAAATTTAATATTTTAGTTAATGGAGGGGCGAGAATGTGGGTTGAAATTATGAAAAATTATTGTCGAACATAGTAACATATTCAATAATTATGGAAAATAATAAAATGTGAGTTAATTGACCGGTGTGTTTGTAATGAAATAATCAGCCCAGAAAATATATCAAAGTTATTATTTTAGTAAGAGGGCAATACAGTTTTAATAAAAAACTAGAATAATATGATTGGGCATTCATTCATGCTGAACAGAACGCTCACAGCATGCCCAGCAACAATATATTGCATATAAAAAATGCTGCTGTGGAATTTCCACAGGTCCCGCTAGTTATTATTATTATTATTATTATTATTATTATTAGTAGTAGTAGTAGTAGTGTAAATGAATGAAGACGTAAAACAAATCTTTTTTCTAAGGCTTTATTGAACAAAATTCACAGCTACTAAATCAAAGGAGAAAGAATTCAGTCTTTAAATAAAAAGAACGCGTGCAAAATCACGTGGCAAGAAACTGAATTTTCATATCTTTTTTTTTTAATATTAAGAACAAAACAATATAAATAAAAATATAACAATCTCCCCCACTTGTAAAAGAGATTGTAAATAGTTTTTTGTTTTATAAATCCAGTCGCTAGACTGGTCTGCGAATTCTGGTCGGCGTGGAGGTAGTTCGCTAATCGAAGGACCGGTGGTCCTTTGGGAAAGTTGGTTCTCAGGGTTCTATTATAGTCAGATTCATCTTCTGTATTAAGTGTAGTACTGGCAGGACTTGTACAGGTCAACCGAATCGGGTCTACATTTGCAATGTCGGGTTGAATACTTTTAGCAGGATTTTGAGGTATATCAGAGCGTGGAAAGCGAGCTAGATGTCCCAGCGCGACTGAATATTCCTGGTCATCATTATGTCGTATTTTTGCACGTATAGGATTAGTTTCAACTCTAGACTCTTTCATTTTCGCTGTGTTTGCGTAATCGTTTGCACGGATGATAAAAAGGAATACAAGCCTGTTTGTCTAGATTCGACTGAAGTCAGCTAAGAGTCCCTATATCCGAGAGTAGAATATCTAAAGGGAATCAGTTCAAGGTTGTTATATTGGCAACTTCATGAACAGCTTTGTATGTCGCATAGCGTGTTTTCAGACACGGGAGGAAATACAGGGTTGATTGTTCTGATCACATAGTGTAGAATTAGCTGTAAAGTTCTTGGCAAAGTATTTGGTTTTGTCCGATGCTGACGAGATTATCTCAAGTCCATTGATGATATTTGGGATATAGTACACGCTTTTGTTCAGGACCCTATTTGTTATTTGCCAAAACTTGTGGGGACCAAGCAGTTATTGCAATGTTTCTAGACCTCTTCGCACTCATACAGGCTTTCGGTCTTTTCATCTTCCTTGATCTTTCTATCCTTTGGTGCGGTGCCAATCGTGCTGACGCCAGTTTTTTTTTTGGAAAAGGAAAGGAGGGAAGAAGAAGGGAAACAAAAGAGAAATGGTAACGGAGGGAAAAGGGGAGGGACAGGTAAATGGAGGCGGGGAGAGGGAAAGAGGAGGGAAAGTGGGGATATGTATTTTCCGCTTTTGGTGTACCAGTTCCCTTGATGGCGCCTTTTTGTTTTATTTCCGTTGCATTTTATATATGCCCAGTTATAATTTATCACTCATGTGGACTAGTTTCTTAACTCGAGAGTTTTACTTACGATTTACACTGTTTAAAGCATTTTAAGCGTTTGTTGCATAATCTCAGTCTTTCCGTCAATTTAGTCTTATTTCTGTTTATTGAAACTGTTACTAGTGCTCCTACAATTATTGGTATTATATTGATTTTTTTCAGATACTATATTCGTGAAAGTTCTCTTGCAATTTCAGCATATTTGTTTCGTATATTGTTTTCGTTTTCTGTATCTTTAAGCCTCAGCTTGTGGACTGCTAGGACGGCAAAATCTACGATTTGCTGAATGAGTAAATGGAGTAAGGGAGAGGCTGAAAAAACATAAACAAGAGAATATCAGTATTTCTGTTGAAGATTTAAGAAAACAAATCAAGTTCATGACTAAGTAGAAAGGACCCACGCTTCATGGAATGTATAGGTAATGGTTGCGATTTCTCACAGGAATTCACGAAAGGCTTGCTGTCTCTCTGAACGATTATGTTAAATTGTGCCAGATACAAAAATGTCTTGAAGTAGGCAGGTCTATTTTAGTCATGAAAAATCCTGACATAGGACGAGATATTTGAAATTACAGGCCAACTGCTTACATTAACTTACTATAGAAAACAGTGACAAAGTATATGGAATTAATTGTTCACTAGACGTTTATTAAAACAGCTAGAGGAATAAGGTGTTTGGGGCAAAAAAAACGACTATAAATTGATAAATGTATTTTTAACAACTGCAAATGGAGAAAAACACACTTGAATATAGTTTGTATAGAGTAGGAAAAACGCATCACTGTGTACCCATCGCGTTGAAATGGTAGGGACGTATGAAAATATAAATTCATAGTGGAACGTGTAAGCAGATAAGAAACCAAACTTCTTTTACAGATGGGAAACTGTTGAGGACTGCTAACATCAAACGGTGTAGTCTCCCACCACTTATTCATAGTACTCATACGATTGACACATACACTAAGAGAGGCAAAGATAGAAAACCGACTAGAAAAGAATAAACAAAAGATCGGCCACATGTTATCCATGGACAATCTGAAATTATTTGGTAAAATTGATAATGGCATTTTATCTTTGGTTCAAACTGTTAGAACAATGGAATTAAACAAATATGGAGATAAGAATTTCTAAATTTGCAGTTGATGCTTTTAAACAAGAACGGAGTCAATTATTATAGGCATCGTTTCCTAGATGGTGAAAGATTATGAGCTCCTGATGAAGAAGATTACGAGTATATGTGGGTGCTTGAAATGGAAACGACTTTCTACAATGAAATTACATGAAACAAGTATATATAGTGGCGCTAAAAAGAAAGTCCGCACTTGTAATTTTTTCAAAAACCGAAAATTACAGCTTAATTGAATGTAACTGCTTAAACAACCTATACCACATTTGATTCGCTTTTTATTCGGCTATACCTTTTATTATTCATATTTGAATTTTAATTGAAGTATCCTAGTGCCTACATCAATTAAACAGTATAACTTCAAATCGCGAAGGCAAATAGAAACTCCGCACAATAGAAACTTGTTATTTAAATGTAACTTTAGAAATTGAATTCAACACAAATACAACAATAAAATAGTTAATATATAGTAGCATAGACCTGCTGCACTTTGCCAGCTAGCATTTTTAGAGTATTAGTATGCGGCAATTCTTCGATGAAATAGCATTTAACTTCTCTTAAATTTTTATCCAAAGTTCTTCGTTGCTGTTGCCTGATGTAATACCATTGCGTAACTGTTGCCTGATGAAATGCCATACGTTTTCGATAAGATTGTATGGAGATTGTGCAGATCATGCTCATCCAGGAATCCTGCATGAAGATGAGATTATCATCCAAATTCCGGCCAAAGTAAGGTAGAAAATGCTTAGTCCACATATAAATGTACTTGGTCGAATAAATTTAACGTTGCAAGCGAACTATAGGCACTCAACCATTAGCACTAAAAACGCCCCACACCAAAACTGAACCTTCACACCTTGCAGCGATGAAACTGTGCACATAGGATTAAATTCCCCATCCTTTCCTCGAGGAACGTACTTCCTAAAAAACCGTATAATTGTTAGGTGTAAGTACAAGTTTGTTTGTTTGTTTGTTTTACTTTTGTAACCGTTTTTTTTTTTCAAGACTTGTTGTTCAGTCAAGTTCTTTTAGTGGCACTGTCCATTTGTACATCTCCTGGAGAAATCGAGAAGGAAAAAAACTTGTACTTACACCTAACAATTATACGGTTAAAAATCTTTTCCTGGAGAAAAAAAAAACTTTCTGCTGATAAATATTTGCCCCCCCCCAAAAAAAAAAAAATACTAAAATGAAATAAACATATTTTCATTTTTCAAGGTAGGGCTTTTTTGTTAATTTTGATTATTTAAATTTGTATTTTTCCGGTTTGTATTGTTTTTTTTTAAAATTGGTCTGCGTCTGTTACGACACTCGGCTGACACCGATGATTGCCGGTCTCGCCTGATCCATGCTTGACAGGAATTCACGAGAATTCGAGTCAAATTATGCAAGAGTACCGACTTTCTTTACGTGTACCTTGTCGATCGGGAATATTCTTATCGCACTAAGGAATCTGCACGGAATTTTGGAACGAGGAAGACGGCTAAAAAGCAGCGCGTATCATGAGTGACGAA
The DNA here is from genome assembly GCF_053919585.1 of Euprymna scolopes. Taxonomy (NCBI): domain Eukaryota; kingdom Metazoa; phylum Mollusca; class Cephalopoda; order Sepiida; family Sepiolidae; genus Euprymna; species Euprymna scolopes. The sequence goes on along the minus strand of NC_136482.1, from coordinate 44,027,601 downwards.
CAATTATAATGTATATCAGTATAGAATTGAACACGATATGGAAACAGTTAATTATATATAATATATATGTGCAGTAATAAGTAATTTATATATATATATATATATATATATATATATATATATATATATATATATATTGCTTGTGCTGAACAAAGTACACTCTCTCCATCGGCTTAATATGGTTTGTACAGGTGCACGCATGTGCCACGCGTCAGATTATAAAAACGATCGCAGCAATGTCTTGTGAGAGTGTTCACTCTCCTAGATCAGTTGTTAGCCAACACTAAAGGGCCTAATCCACCCTGGTAAGCTTTCTGTGCAGCTGGGTACCATACCAGCTATTTCTTGGTCCTTGATTCTTACTGTTAGTTCAGTCTATTGGACACATTGCTTAGCGATGCTGTACCAACGATGCTGAGACCAGTACCCAGGGTATAGCTCTTGGAGCTAGCAAGTGAGAGATTTAGGAGATGGGTGAGGGCCAGTGATCTCTGTCCACCCTATTGGGTGCAGCAGACAGAGATTCAAAGGTACTACCTCTATCCAGAGCCCCTTATACCCTAGCCCACTTAAAACAAATCAAAGTGCCGCTTGGTCAGTGAACCATTTTCACTTATTCAATCCTAAGGTTGGGTACATCGATATGCGCTTTTTTTGTTTTTAACTAATAATAATTTAATAAAATCCTGTGGCGATAATGGGATTGCGACGGGAACAGGTGAATGATCTCACTGATAGTTCCTAGTATGAACATGGCACATAGGTGATGGAAGGTAGATGGGCGCTTTTCACAACACCCGCAAGTAATTGTGTGACTCGTATTCTCCTTTCATAACACAGCAGCCCTTTACAGGATGGCACTGCTTTCCTCTTCATGGGGAGGGGTCTATAATAGGCGACCTAAAAATTGTTTACGTGATCATGTCCCTGTCATCAGGTGCAGGTGTCTGGGCATCCAATAGTTGCACCCAAATAAAAAATAGCAGCAAAATACATGGAACGAATGTGTTGATTGTGACTTGGAATGTAAGAACACTCCAGGATAGCAAAAAGAACCCTGAACGAAAAACCGCAAATCATAGCACGTGTGTTAAGGCATCATAGAATTTCTGTTGCAGTTCTTTCTGAAACTAGGATTACTGATACAGGACAGCTAGACGAAGTTGGAGATGGATACACTTTTTATTGGATTGGAAAACCAAGTTCTGAGAAACGTCAATGTGGAGTTGGTTTTGCCATCAGGAATGATATTGCCAAAAATCTTGAGTTTCTGCCCGTTGGTATAAATGACAGACTTATGTCCTTGCGCATTGCAGTAGGAAAGGACAAATATCCCACATTTTTGAGTTGCTATGCACCTACACTTAATTCATCTGATGAGCTAAAAGAAAGGTTTTACTCCTCTTTACGCGAACAGATCAACAAGGTCTGTATACAGGATAAGCTGTTTGTCTTGGGTGACTTCAATGCTCGTGTGGGTAGTGATGCACAATTTTGGAGAAATGTCATTGGTTCACATGGAACTGGTAAAGTCAACTCAAATGGTGTTCTCTTATTGTCTCTTTGCAGAGAACCCGATCCTTTGCTCAGTAATACAGTGTTTCAGCTGCCTAACTGCAAAAAAAGCCAGTTGGAAACATCCCCGGTCAAATCATTATCATCTCATTGATTATGTCATTGTACGTCGTTCTTATAGACAAGATATAAATCTTACACACTCTTACAGCATCGGGGAATGTTGGTATGACGGTAAATTGATCTGCTCCACAGTGAGGATGAAAATCAAGCGCCCTGTTCGAAACCAGCGTAATTCTTCCATCAAGAGAATTGATGTAGGCAAGTTAAAGGTTAAAGAGGTAATACACTCATTTCAAAAGGATACTAATGAATAGCTGTTCTCCGTTGTATGTGGGAATAATATTGAGGCATCTTGGAGAGAGTTTAAAACTGCAGTGTATGAGTCTGCCAAAGAATCATAAGGATATGTTCGAAGGAAAAACCAAGATTGGTTTGATGAAAATGATCCAACTATCGTCCCACTGCTCAATAACATGCACCAAACATATCAAGTATGGATTATTGAAAAAAGTTCTTCAGTGAAACACAAGGCTTTCAGAATGGCCAAAAGGTTGACAGAATCTTGGCTCCGGAAAATGAAACAAAACTGATGGGAGCAGAAAGCTGAGGCCTTACAAGATGCTGCGGATAGGTGTGATTTTATATCATTCTACCAAAATCTCAAGGGGGTGTTTGGTCCCATTTTAAGTGGGGGGATCTCCAATATTTTCGTCGGATGGGATTCCATCACTGATAAGAAAGAAATTACTAAGCACTGGGCTGAACACTTTTCGAATGTTTGAAACAGACAATCGACAGTGGATCGAGGAGTGATTGATGATATTCCTTAGGGGCCAACCATCGAGGCGCTTGCTGATACTCCATCCATGTCGGAGATTGAATGGGCTGTAAAGCAACTTTCAAATGGTAAGGCTCCAGGTGATGACGGCATACCTGCAAAAGTATACAAATGTGGAAGCTAACTGTTAATCAGGAAACTAAGTACCCTATTTTCATTAATAAGGGAACTTGGTACCGTGCCACAACAGTTCAAAGACGTGTCAATTATTCACCTGTTTAAGCACAAAGGGAATAAGTGTGAGTGCGATAACCATAGAATAATTTCTCTTTTGTCTGTTGCTAGTAAGATTCTAGCTCGTGTAATCCTGAACAGACTCAATGGTTCAATCTGTTAAACTGTGCCCCCAGAAACCCAGTGTGGTTTTAGGGCAGGAAGAGGTACTGTGGACATGATCTTCAGCCTTCGGCAACTACAGGAGAAAGCGAGGGAGCAGAATAAGGACTTGTTTGTCACATTCGTTGACCACACAAAGGCATTTGATATCATCTCTGGGGATGCCCTGTGGACTGTTTTGAGGAGGCTTGGTATTCCGGACAAGATGTTGAATGTGATTGTCTCCTTTCACTGGGGAATGGTGGCGACAGTACGATCTGGCTGTGAACCATTTGAAGTGTCAAATGGAACTAGGCAAGGATGTGTCCTTGCTCCGATCCTATTTGCTCTTTTCTTTTCGGCGATGCTTGAGACAGCTTTCAGGAACACCTCAGGAGGCATAGGTGTTGAGTATCGATCAAGTGGAGGATTATTTAACCAGCAACGGTTCAAGGCCAAAACCGTTCAGACTGTTCATGATCTTCATTATGCTGATGACTGTGCTCTTGTCACCCATAGTTTTGATGACATGCAGAATATCCTCAATAGCTTAGCATAAAAAAGACTGAAATTATTCACCAGCCAAAACCAAACGCCACGTCCTCTTCACAACCAGTGGTATATGTTAATGGTGAAGCTTTGAAACAGTATCTTCTTTTACATACCTCGGATCTGTTGTGTCTGATGATGCTAAATCTGAAAAGGACATCCAATGTAGAATTAATAAAGCTAGTGACGCATTTGGTAGATTGCGACACAGACTCTAGAACAGCCACGACGTGTCTCTAAAAGTAAAGGTGGAAGTCTATAAATCTGTTGTTCTACCTACTCTTCTGCATGGTGCCGAAACGTGGACCTTGTACCGCAAATATATAAATCAGCTTGACTCCTTCCATATGAGATGCCTGCGTTTTATTTGCAATGTTGGATGGCAGGATTGTGTTCCGAATAGTGAATTACTGGAGAGATGTGAAATCACTGGTATTGAATCATTTTTGATCAGGATACAAATGCGGTGATCGGGTCATCTTGTAAGAATGGATGACTCAAGAGTTCCTAAGCAATTTTTTTAATGGGAAACTGACAAATTCCTGCCGCCCAATAGGGCGTCCCCTACTTCGTTACAAAGATAAACTAAAAGACAACCGTTGACAAGACGTTGTAGAATTTCTCTGAGTTCCTGGGAGAGTGCAGCAGGGGATCGCAGAGTATGGAGGAAGATCTGTTTCCTGGGGACCAAAGAATTTGAACATAACTGATTTTGTCATAGGGACGCCCTTCGTGCAAATATGAAGGCAAAACACAAGAAAAATCCACCTGAAAATGAATATGTATGCAACTGCGGTTCCAGAGCACGCAGCAAAGCAGGGTTATCTGTTCACTCGAGAAAGCATCTTTGACCGACGAGCATATGAAAGTTCACCATCTACAGAGGAGTGTGCCGGACGTCTACATGATTGCAATTATGCATGTGGTTTCACAGAGCTTAGGGGTTCCTGGAGATTGCATACTGAACCCTCATCCATCGTCTTCGATGAGAAAATCCACCGTATGTATATATATATATATTTATATATATGTTTATGTATAAATTTATATATATATATATGTATAATTATTTTTTACTATAATAATTAAATACCTACAGACACTAGTGTTTTATACTTTCGGGAATCTTCAGTTAATTAACACCAGTCGAGAGATTCGAACTCAGCGACACGAGCCATCTCTGGCTCGATTAGCAAAGACCGTATCCATTCGGCTAGCATTAAACGCGTGGAATAACGTTGAATATAAACATTTTAATTTTAAATGTTCTTTACGTCAGCCAGACAGTGATCTAATCGTTATATGATCTATGCAGAAGAGATCTAAATTGACCGACTTAATTCAACTGAAAGTGCTCAACAATAAGAAACGCGTTTCTTAAAGGGGCTGTTATAATTATTGTTTTACTATAACAATTAAATACCCACAGACACTAGTGTTTCACTCTTCAGTGCAGGGTGTCACGATTAACACCATATTTATATATATATATATATTTATATATTTATACATGTTTATATTTATACATATATTTATGTATATATTATATATATATATATTTATATATTGATATATATACATATATATTTATGTATATATTAATATATCTGTATATTTGTATATATATACTTATATATTTATATATCTATATTTATATATTTACACACACATATACATATATACACACGGATATATATATATATATATATATATATATATATATATATATATATATATACTAGCAGAACTACCCGGTATTGCCCGGGCCACATAAAAAAAAGAAAAATAAAGTTTCGTTTGAATACACCTGCTATATCACTTTCTATCTCCGGAAATTCCGAACAAAATATAATAATGTTACTTTTCCTTGGTAATTGCTCTATCAATACCGCCGCATAGATTTTCTTGTATAAAAGTGTACAACAAAACACAATGACATTTTACTGTAAATACTGGTCTTACAAAATTAAAATAAGGCACTTCTGCAGCTGAGGAACTTGAGTAAAATCTGTGTATTTTAGTTTCAAGTTCGGCCGATAGAGATCGTTTTTCAGCCAAAGAATTGTGGCCGGTAACTCGTACTCTTCGAAAAGCTCGTGTAATCTTTTCGCTAATGTTTATATATCTTTAATACAATCTTACTGTAAAAAAAAAACGTCTAAAACAATCTACAAATCATTCATGTTTTTAAGACATTTAATTATTTTTTCAGCTATGAATAATTCATTGAAATAAAAAAAAAAAAATATTAGAATTATATTCCTATGCATTTATATACTTTAAAATTATATTCCTTTTTCCAGAACACGACGTCAACTGGTCGGGTTAAACTGCTCTCTGACGTAACATAGCGATCAGCCGCGCGCTGAGTTTCAACCCGACGTGCGTCGCACGCCCAAGCAGCAGACGGAAATTTGGATACCAATTATAAAAAAGAAAAAAAAAATCAACATTTCTCACATGCAAGTCAGTGCATCCTTGCAAAAAGAGAGAGGCTATGGCTGGAGATATGGGAATGTTTAATGTCGACGGTGGATAGTACTCGGTTCTGGGACTTTCTTTGCAAAATCACGATATACCTGTAGGCATTCGAAGTGGCAGCGAATAAAAACCTCCAGCGCGAATGTGGGTTGGGATCGACTCACAGCGATCCGCTTTTCTTCCATATTAACTCACATCGCCAAAAGCTGCCCGTTTGTAAAGAGCTTCCTTACATGTCCGCTACCTGTTCTCTATTTACTTTACCGTCGTCTGATGCCGTGCTAAAGTCTGAGGAAAAAACATCTTTTTAAGGGAATTTTGTACTTATGCACTTTTGCTACTGTGTTGAATGAATGCTATTATTTCGCAAGCAATTCTTAACATCGGAGGGGGTAATTGTAACTATTCAGTGCTTCCAGCGAATAATTCGATAAAAAAAGATATCGAAAAAAAATTTAATCCGAAAAAAAAAATCTATTTAAAAATAGCGCGGTATCCAAAGTGCACAAGCACGGTAAATTTTCCTATCGTTATAAAATAAGGTTAAACCATTCTCAGTCAATCAGCAAATAAAAGAAATAACAAAAAACAACCCAAAAGCCGCCCACTTTTATTATTATTTATTGGGCAAAAAACAAAAACTAAACCAAAAACATTTGCTAACAAACGTATTTTTTAAAAATGCTTACACATTATTTATTTCTCGAAAACAATACTTGAAAATTATTTATTTGACACACACAAAAAAATTCACAGAGTTAATAAAAATTATAAATTACGGTAGGCTTTTCGTTCTTTCTGTCATTTTTACATTAAGAACTTTTGTTATTGTTCTTCTACGTAGCCTTGTTATGATTTCGTCGGTAACTCGCGGCATAATCCGGCTGTGGACGTCATTTTCCGAGAAAGCCGAGCGGACGCTGAATTACGTCTGGTTCAAAAGATGCGGGCGTTATATTTTAATACATTTTTATACCATAAATGTTTTGATTTTCATATATTTTTGTATTATTTACTTCATGATTCTATTTTTTGCGAAATGTTTTCATTTTCATATTTTTTTGTATTATTTACTTTATTATTATGTTTTTGTGAAATGTTTTGATTTTCATATATTTTTTTATTATTTACTTCATGATTATATTTTTTGCGAAATGTTTTGATTTTCATATACTTTTGTATTATTTACTTTATTATTATGCTTTTGCGAAATGTTTTCATTTTCATATTTTTTTGTATTGTTTACTTTATTATTATGTTTTTGCGAAATGTTTTGATTTTCATATACTTTTGTATTATTTACTTCATGATTCTATTTTTTGCGAAATGTTTTCATTTTCATATTTTTTTGTATTATTTACTTTATTATTATGTTTTTGTGAAATGTTTTGATTTTCATATATTTTTGTATTATTTACTTCATGATTATATTTTTTGCGAAATGTTTTCATTTTCATATTTTTTTGTATTATTTACTTTATTATTATGTTTTTGCGAAATGTTTTCATTTTCATATTTTTTTGTATTGTTTACTTTATTAATATATTTTTGTGAAATGTTTTGATTTAATTATACTTTTGTATTATTTACTTCATGATTATATTTTTTGCGAAATGTTTTGATTTTCATATTTTTTTGTATTATTTACTTTATTATTATGTTTTTGCGAAATGTTTTGATTTTCATATTTTTTTGTATTGTTTACTTTATTATTATGTTTTTGTGAAATGTTTTGATTTTCATATACTTTTGTATTATTTACTTCATGATTATATTTTTTGCGCAATGTTTTGATTTTCATATATTTTTGTATTATTTACTTTATGATTATATTTAAATGAAACTCTTTTAATTTTCATCTATTTTAGTATTATTTACTTTATTTTTATATATTTTTTCGAAATGTTTTGATGTTAATATTTTTTGTATTATTTACTTTATGATTATATTTTTTTCGCAATGTTTTGATTTTCATATATTTTTGTATTATTTACTTTATTTTTATATATTTTTTCGAAATGTTTTGATTTTCATATATTTTTGTATTATTTACTTTATGACGATATTTTTTTCGAAATGTTTTGATTTTCATATATTTTTGTATTATTTACTTTATGATTATATTTTTTTCGAAATGTTTTGATTTTCATATATTTTTGTATTATTTACTTTATGACTATATTTTTTTCAAAATGTTTTGATTTTCATATATTTTTGTATTATTTACTTTATGACGATATTTTTTTCGAAATGTTTTGATTTTTATATATTTTTGTATTATTTACTTTATGACTATATTTTTTTCAAAATGTTTTGATTTTCATATATTTTTGTATTATTTACTTTATTTTTATATATTTTTTCGAAATGTTTTGATTTTCATATATTTTTGTATTATTTACTTTATGACTATATTTTTATCAAAATGTTTTGATTTTCATATATTTTTGTATTATTTACTTTATGACGATATTTTTTTCGAAATGTTTTGATTTTCATATATTTTTGTATTATTTACTTTATGACGATATTTTTTTCGAAATGTTTTGATTTTCATATATTTTTGTATTATTTACTTTATGATGATATTTTTTTCGAAATGTTTTGATTTTCATATATTTTTGTATTATTTACTTTATGACTATATTTTTTTCAAAATGTTTTGATTTTCATATATTTTTGTATTATTTACTTTATTTTTATATATTTTTTCGAAATGTTTTGATTTTCATATATTTTTGTATTATTTACTTTATGACTATATTTTTATCAAAATGTTTTGATTTTCATATATTTTTGTATTATTTACTTTATGACGATATTTTTTTCGAAATGTTTTGATTTTCATATATTTTTGTATTATTTACTTTATGACGATATTTTTTTCGAAATGTTTTGATTTTCATATATTTTTGTATTATTTACTTTATGACGATATTTTTTTCGAAATGTTTTGATTTTCATATATTTTTGTATTATTTACTTTATGACTATATTTTTTTCAAAATGTTTTGATTTTCATATATTTTTGTATTATTTACTTTATTTTTATATATTTTTTCGAAATGTTTTGATTTTCATATATTTTTGTATTATTTACTTTATGACTATATTTTTTTCAAAATGTTTTGATTTTCATATATTTTTGTATTATTTACTTTATGACGATATTTTTTTCGAAATGTTTTGATTTTCATATATTTTTGTATTATTTTCTTTATGATTATATTTTTTTCAAAATGTTTTGATTTTCATATATTTTTGTATTATTTACTTTATGACTATATTTTTTTCAAAATGTTTTGATTTTCATATATTTTTGTATTATTTACTTTATGACTATATTTTTTTCAAAATATTTTGATTTTTATATATTTTTGTATAATTTACTTTATGATTATATTTTTTTCGAAATGTTTTGATTTTTATATATTTTTGTATTATTTACTTTATGACTATATTTTTTTCGAAATGTTTTGATTTTCATATATTTTTGTATTATTTACTTTATGACTATATTTTTTTCAAAATGTTTTGATTTTCATATATTTTTGTATTATTTACTTTATTTTTATATATTTTTTCGAAATGTTTTGATTTTCATATATTTTTGTATTATTTACTTTATGACTATATTTTTATCAAAATGTTTTGATTTTCATATATTTTTGTATTATTTACTTTATGACTATATTTTTTTCAAAATGTTTTGATTTTCATATATTTTTGTATTATTTACTTTATTTTTATATATTTTTTCGAAATGTTTTGATTTTCATATATTTTTGTATTATTTACTTTATGACTATATTTTTTTCAAAATGTTTTGATTTTCATATATTTTTGTATTATTTACTTTATGACTATATTTTTTTCAAAATGTTTTGATTTTCATATATTTTTGTATTATTTACTTTATTTTTATATATTTTTTCGAAATGTTTTGATTTTCATATATTTTTGTATTATTTACTTTATGACTATATTTTTATCAAAATGTTTTGATTTTCATATATTTTTGTATTATTTACTTTATGACTATATTTTTTTCAAAATGTTTTGATTTTTATATATTTTTGTATTATTTACTTTATGACGATATTTTTTTCGAAATGTTTTGATTATCATATATTTTTGTATTATTTACTTTATGACTATATTTTTTTCGAAATGTTTTGATTTTCATATATTTTTGTATTATTTACTTTATGATTATATTTTTTTCGAAATGTTTTGATTTTCATATATTTTTGTATTATTTACTTTATTTTTATATATTTTTTCGAAATGTTTTGATTTTCATATATTTTTGTATTATTTACTTTATGATTATATTTTTTTCAAAATGTTTTGATTTTCATATATTTTTGTATTATTTACTTTATGACGATAATTTTTTCGAAATGTTTTGATTTTCATATATTTTTGTATTATTTACTTTATGACTATATTTTTTTCAAAATGTTTTGATTTTCATATATTTTTGTATTATTTACTTTATGACTATATTTTTTTCAAAATATTTTGATTTTTATATATTTTTGTATAATTTACTTTATGATTATATTTTTTCAAAATGTTTTGATTTTTATATATTTTTGTTGTATTTACTTTATGATTATATTTTTTTCGAAATGTTTTGATTTTCATATATTTTTGTAGTATTTACTTTATTATTATTTTTTTTGCGAAATGTTTTTATTTTCGTATATTTTTTTGTATTATTTACTTTATTTTTATATATTTCGTCGAAATATTTTGATTTTCATATGTTTTTGTATTTTTTACTGCTTTATTATATTTTTTGCGAATTGTTTTGATTCTCATATATTTTTATATTTTTTACTTCATTATTATAGTTTTTTGCGAAATGTTTTGATTTTTAAATATTTTGTATTATTTACTTTGTGATTATATTTTTTGAGAATTTTTTTGATTTTCATATATTGTCTGTATTATTTACTTCATGATTATACTTTTTTCATATATTTTTGTATTATTTCCTTTATTATAATATTTATTGCGAAATGTTTTTATGATGATATTTTTTGCGCAATTCCTAAGATGTTCATCTATTGTTGTATTATTTATTTTATTTTTATATATTTTTGCGAAATGTTTTAATTTTCATATATTTATGTAATATTTACTTTATGATTATATTTTTTGCGAAATGTTTTGATTTTCATATATTTTTGTATTATTTACTTTATTATTATATATTTTTGCGCAATATTTTGATTTTCATATATTATTCGTTTTATTTACTTCATTATATTATAGTTTTGCGAAATGTTTTGATTTTCATGTATTTTGGTGTTATTTATTTTTTTATTGTTATATTTTTGTGTTATCCGAGAAACTTGTTTATAGTTTTGCGGTTTTGGAGGAACGTGTTTATGGTTTTGTGTCATCAGAGAAACGGTTTAATAGTTTTGTGTTATCAGAGAAACGTGTTCATAGTTCTGCGTTATCGGAGAAACTTGTTTTATATTTGAGGTTCATCTAACTGCTGGTAAGTAGCGCTTCTCATTTAAACTCATATCCATGCTGACATATTGCTGAGCTGCAGAAGTACCAAGAATAGTGTTAAGTGGTTACGATTAAAAAAATATACCGGCAAGACTGGAGTTTATTATTACATTTTATTACATTTTCACTCCAAATGAGGCACAATTTTATGTAGTGCTTACTATCAGGGACCTAAGTTACAGGGGTACTCTGTAGGGAGTTTAGCAGCAAGATGTCTGTTCACATTACACTTGAACTTCTGCATGTCAGTACAGTTGAGGAAGCAGGAAACTGGAAGAGAATTCCAAAGTTCCGCAGTTCTGGGGAAAAAAGCTATTAGAGTAAAAGGCTTTCTTACATCTAGGGATCTTAATTGTGTAAGGGTGGGACTTCGATGCTTGTCGGGTTTGTCGGGGGTATTTTCAGAAGCAGAGGGATGCAACATTTCGTCGGTGGGACATGGTCTGAAGGTAAAATGACAGTTCGGGACCTATCAGGTTGGCGAGTCTCTTTTGGACCCTGTCCAGGAGCGAGAGACTAGTAGCAGATGAATCAGTCCAAATGTGACAGCAGTACTCCATACATGAGCGAATGGTGGCTTTGTAGAGCTACAGGACACTTTCAGGCTAAATAACTTTCTAGCACGATAGAGAGATTCTTTGCAGCAGCCTTAGCAATGATCTCGATGTATCTATTCCAACTCATGTTTCCTGTGAACGTTAAGCCAAGGAGCTTGAACGGAGTGCTCTCAGGTGAAGTATCTCTAGCCATAGCTATTGGTGGTTGGTCAAGTTTCATGTAATTATTAAAGGAAACAAGCTTTGTCTTGACAGCGTTGGACGTTAACATCCATTTTTGAGCCTATTCCAATACAGACTGAAGATCTACCTCTAGGATTTCGGCCATTACCTTAGATATGTGCTCATTAGTTTTCCCCTCCTGCCTGATATAGAGCGTGGTGTCGTCGGCAAATATACCCATCTTAGAGACAATTTTATCTGGTAAGTCATTCATGAATATCAGAAAAAATAAAGGTCCAATCATCGATACCCGAGGTACACCCGCATTTATATAAATTTTTTTGGACGTACGCCCACCGAGGATAACCTGGATTCTTCTCTCATTTAAGAAGGATCTACTAATGCTAAGCATTCGTCCAGTAATACCATAGAATTTTAATTTCACGTGAAGACCATCGTGCCATACCCTGCAAAAAGCCTTAGATATATCTAGGGCTACTGCCCCCTCCTCTGCCATATCCAGTGCTTGGTATAAACGTTCAGAGATTAAAGTTAGAATATCTGCAGTAGAACGGGCTTTTCTAAAATTTCCAGAAATAACAAGTTCCTAATTTTTGCGCTTCAATGCGTGTCCTGGTGGTTTCAGTCTTGCAATTATTTCTAGCTTCTATATACTTTTGTCTGTTTATACATGGCTTATGCTTATGCCGAATAAATCTACAGTATGCGTGTTGCCTCTGAGAAATGGCAGCTGCGCATGTAGAAGTAAGCAATTGGGAGAGTGGGGTTTACTATAGAACTTCCGTGTAGGAACATGTTCTTCAATTCCTGCTTTGAACCATTCAGTAGTCTAATTTGCGCACGGTTCTGCTAGAAAGGAAAAGATATTTCCCGATGGGTCGTCTCTGATGTGATCTCTAATGGCATCCGAGTCAGCCTTGTCGTTTTGAGCAATGGCTCTTCAACTTGGGGTCAAGAGTTTAGAGTAATGTCTATCATTATCACATCATGGTCAGCATTCCCGAGTGGGCAATTAGCATTTGTTACACAATCATCAGGAACAGTTTCCAGAAATAGATCCAAAAGCGAGGCTTGTCGATCCTGGCGATCTGGGAGACGGGTCGGGAATGTTACTGTCTGTGTCAGGGAATGGGATATAGCAAAGGTATGAATTACGCTACCAGCTGTGTCAGTGTAGTTAGAGAAGACAAGCCAATTTCTGTGCTGGGTTTTAAAGTCATCAAATACATGTATTTGGGCGCTAGTGTCAAGGGAGAGTGCTACGTCTATGCTGTCAGAGACATGATTGATTATAGTACAGTCCTAGTTTGATGGAGAGCAGTAAATAAAATACAGGTACCCAACACTTTTAAAGTTAGTTTAAAGCACATGAAGGGCTGGTCATCTGATTCTAGTAAAGAAAAGTTTAGGTGTCAAAATACTCTTACACCCTATATAATATAAAATGAACCAAACTCTCTAATCACCGTTATGTTACTGTGCCAAAGATATGTAAACAATGGTATCGGTATTTCAGAAATTAAGAGTTTTAAATAAGCAGGAGTATTTTTTTAAATAATAAATGTGAAAACAAGTATTTTTTTAAACAGAATAAACACTTATTATTTATATTAAACAATATATACAGAACTATTAATTTTAAACTATTTTATAAGAATAAACAGTTTTTATTTATTTTAAACATAATTTTTCCAAAGTTTCAAACAATTAAAATGAACTTATAATTTTAAACGATATAAACGTTTTTTTATTTAAAATGTTAAACAACATAAACAGAACATTTCGTATAGTTAATTTTAAACAATATAATTAGAACTTTTATAATTTCAGACGGTAGATTTTTACCTTTATTTCTTTTTTTAATGGCGACATTCATAGCTTTCCGGGTATGCTGAAATATCGCATTTAAATTTATCACAGATTAGTAGATTTTTAAATTTTAAGAAATATAAAACTTTATGCTAAAAGTGTTGACCAGAGTTTTGAGCCAAAAATATGCTTGTGCTTCAAAATAAAAATTATTGTAAACTTTTTAAATTTTAAACAATATAAACAATTTTTTAAAACAAATATTGTTCACGAATGCTTTTGATTACACAGGAAAACGAAAGTACACATATGACATTATTGAATGGTTCAAACTTGTATATGCTGCCCATCAATCTGATAAAATTCGTGTCCTTGGAAGGATCCACGAATTAATTATCGGGAATAACGTGTCCATATTCCTACTGTCAATTCTGGTAATATTACACAAGTTCGATCCACGTTCGACGACTCCAAAAACACAGATCAATTATTGACTCGTCCTCTGTAATACTTTCATTTCAAAAAGTAAGTCTGATATATTTCTACTTGATCCAGTCAACTACTGTATGCATCACCTATTTCTATTCTTATAATGGTCTGCGAAAACTCGAAACTCCAAAAATATTATTATAATCTTTTGAATTTGAAGGTTGCTTTTATTTATTTTTTTTAATGCTTTTTCTTATAGAATTAGAGAATCTGCAAGGTGGAGATCTCCAAATAAATCCGTTTTTCTTATATTGTTTAAAATTAATAATTAAAAAGTTTATATTGTTTAAAATTATAAAATGTTCTTTTAATATTGTTTAAAATAAAGAAATATGTATATAGTTTTTAAAATAAATAAAAAGTGTTTATCATATTTTTAAAAGGGTGGGTTTATATTTGAGAAAGTAGTCCTACTTATTTAAAGCTGTTAACTTCTGAAATACCGATATCATTGATTACATATTTTTGGCATAGTAACATAGCTATCTGTTTCCTAGTACAGAATCAATCGCTTTATTATAGCAATTAATGAATTAATTTTGCCCTTAACTCGTCAGAAGAAATAGCAGCAATCAATCAATTAAAATGAAATAAAGTGCGTTTTGATTTTTAATCATGTCAAAACGCATTTTAATTCTATTTGATGGGTTGGTTGTTGCTATTACTTCTGATGAGTTAAGAGCAAAATAGGTTCATATATTGGTACAATAATTAAGGGATTTATTGTGTGTTACGAAACAGATACTGTCAAGAATTGTACATGTCAAATGAATTAAAGAATAAATTATAAGATGGTCCCCATCATGAACTTAGGACTATAGAATTTTGTCATTTATTCATTATATATCGATATATATCGGTATATATCGATATATATATATATATATATATATATACATACCGATATATATATATATATATATATATATATATATATCGATATATATGTATCGATATATATATATATATATATATATATATATATTAATGAATACGAAAAGTAAAAATTTATAACTTTTCTTTATTCGTTTTCAATTGGAGATCTTCAAAAGAATAAAAAAATTTTATTATGAAAAATAAATAAATAATTAAATAAGACATTATTTTACAAGAACATGATTTAGACCGTATCTTCGATCTTCCTCAATGCAGAGAAAGAGATGTTCATGCTCGGGGGAAGAGGAGATAAGATAATAAAGTATAGCCAATCAGATGATGCCATGCTAACCTTAAATATGTACGCAAAGTACACATGAACACAATACATGTACACATATAACAGAAAAACTAAAAAAAAAAAATAAACAGTTAATGAAGATAAAGAAACACTAATTTAACTATATTATATTTTGAATTCCAAAGACAATATTTATACCAAAAGAGAACACAAAGCTTCTTTCTTAGAATAGCACGCCTGCGGAACTGTCTTCCGTTTTCTTTCTTTCCGAATAATTACACTAGAGTCGTCGTCGTCAAGTCCAACGTAAACAAGTTCTTAATGAGCTGCCCCCTCAAGTAATCAAATATACGAAACTTCTACTGCTAACGATTACTACGACATTGTCCCATTGAATACTGTACACTCATTAACCCTTATCCTCGACCGGCATCCAGCCCTTGATAAGTAGTAACGCTTTTGTAAAAAAAAATATGTCAAACTATAGTTTAGCTGTCTAGCGTATAAATAAACCTGTAACATATGAGGCGAATCATATTTGCTTAAAAGTTAATGAAAACGTTTCTGAAAAAACAGTAATATATAAGTGAAAGGGTATTTGAATGGAGTCCAATTAAATCCAGAAAACATGATGATGTAAACCAGAATCCGTAGAAAAACTTCAATTTGTAAATCCAGCTACATTGAACAGTGTTATTGTTTATCCGGGTAAGTAGAAAACACAGTCGAAGCTGTATAGTTGTTTTCCAAGTGGAAATTTAGAATTTTTTTGGAGAATTTTTCACTTGAAGAAATTACATCAGCAACTGCACGATCGAAAGGCATCACGCTTCTCCTGTAATAAAATGAAATAAACTGTTTCAAAGTAAGACTAAGGTATTTAATCTATTCGTAGACAAGATAAAAACCAGTGTTAAGAAACTAATTTTCAAGATGACGCAGAGCATTGCAGATCTTAAGAAGGATTTATCTATGATGAGAATAAAACTGCGTGGGTGAAAACTTATCAGGGGAAATAACTATATTAAATAACTTGAATGAGCTACTTCTCGATTCTGATTAAATTATTTGGGATCGCAATTAAAATATTAGAGATTAAAATATTAATATTAATCTATTAAAGAAAAACTCCAGTTATTAATTATTTCAAAATATTTATATTTTTCAATATATATAGACCAGATATATATATATATATATATATATATATATATATATATATATAAGAGCAAACAGTTAATAAAACATGTAAACACACCTTGAAAAAGAGTTAAAAACATATTTAATCTGAAAAGGAAACACTTGATAAGTGGATTTAATTGTAATTGTTATTTTATTTTATTATATATATATATATATATATAAGTATATATATATATATATATATATATATATATATATATATGTATATATATAAGTTTAGTGGTTTAATTTTAATTCTGAAATCTAAATATAGACGCATATATTCGAGTAAGGAGTTTATTGTTTGACAGAAGGAATATATAGAAGGGGTTATATTAATTTCTTTAATCCATGGATTTTCAATAATGGCTCATATCATCAGAGGAATTAAAATGCGGTTAGCATAATGTTCAGCTGTGAAAAGGCACGTGTTTTTCTTTTCAGCACACATATTGAAAATAGTTTTTTGAGTGGTGAATGATGGTTATATGAAAATAATCATTGGAAAAGGGAATTTCATACAAACTGGACACTCTATCAGATTTTAATCTGTCTCATCTCACTTATATATATATATATATATATATATATATATATTCAAATTTGTTTTAATTTAAAAAACTCATACTTATAAATAATTTATATATATATTTTAAGAAAGTCAGCACTTACATCGACTGAACGACTGAAACATTGTGAAAATGGCATTCAAGTTGAGGACAATAATCGTAGGAACCCAAATAATACTAATAACACCATTATCCAAACTATTTATGATTCTTAAATAAAACCGTACGTTCTCTGTCGCTGCTATTACTAAAATTAGAAATACTCGTTCTAATAACAATAAGACATGAATTAATTATACGGTGGAGAAATAGATAAAACGTTGGATGAGTAAAGATTATGATAGGAATTAAGATTATTAAATATAACCGAAATTCCTCTGCATCTAAGTATGTCTCTATGGCTAATTTATATTCAAGATTCTATATGTCAAACGCTTTTGAGTGTGTATTGTTGTTAATGTAGTCCCACCCTTTTTCCTCTATAGAGAAGGATCATAATTTAAATAGGATTGATCTCATGCGTTACTTTTATAAACGAAGGCATTGCCGGAAACGCCCACATAAAAATAACAAGAAATACGAAAAGCAAAAATTATCGAGTGTGAATGATTACTGGTCACTATTCCCAAAATAATCGATATCGACACTTAAAAACTAGTGACCCCAATTGAAACGCCCGATATTAGTCGGTAATTTGCGAAAAGTCGATTAGAAATTAACGATCTGATTTGTCTGCTTAACAGAACCAATACTGTTAGGATAATTGTAATATTGAAACACAATGATGATTTGCACTTCTACACAGGAGAGGTTATTCTTACAATATTGCAATGTTGCAGATTACGAAATACCACAGATTTATTTCGGAAGTCTTGTTGTAGATATGGCGCACGAAACCACTACCTTACGCCTGCTAACATCGATGTTTCATACTTATCCAATACTCGCGTAATTGATTGTTGTCATTGTGCAGTAGGACATCCCTTGATAACCAGTCTGTTTCACATGAATCAGAAAATGGTTGCGATGAAATAGACCGACATTGAAAAGAGCATTTAAAGAAGGAGTACTCTATTAGCTCTGTTTACAATCTCCACAGCCGTTACAGCCACGTTTATGCTAAAGCACTCGCCCTGAAGAAACCCTCTTTAAGTATTCTACATCTATGCTCAGCGTTTACAAATTGTCTTTGACTATATTTTCAAACGTCTCGGATGTTTTTAATGCTAGAGTTCCTCATAAAAATAAAGCCGCATATCTTCTTTTTCTAATTAGCTACATTGTCTTAACGTTACGCATATAGTTGCTTTAGAAGCTTGGCGTCAGGCGTAATGGATTATCAATTAAGGTCTAGGATGCCGTTTGAGGATTTTCAAGAGAAATATTTCCAGGACATTTATGTGGGGCTGCACATGGTCCATGTCTCTAATGTAAACAACAAAATAAAAAAAAAACTTGCCTTGCATACACTGCGGTTTGTGTTTAATGGATCGACCACAGTCTAAACGCATTTTTCCTTACCTAAGAAAGTGACGGCAGCTAAGTGTTTAACAATACATATTTTAATCCTTGGTGTCTCACATTCGTATTCAATTCCTGCTAAAGAAAAATATTCATCTAATCCACACTCGATAATTATTATTATTAAAACCCCCCAAAAACTTTGAAATACTTTGAATTAATGCCGGATCTTGTTTGAATCTCCTAATTTTCGGATCATCAAAACACGGTTAAACTTGTTTAAAATATTTATGTAGTATATTGTATGTTCATAAGATAATTTTAATTTTCATATAGTTAATAAAGTAGATATCAATCATTGAGATATACGTGATATTCAAACTAGTAGATTGATATCGTCAAACGCAATTCTTTAGTAATGTGTTCCTTTCTTATTCCATTTTTGTCAAACAATTTTATTATTTTCATGCGAACAGACAAACTAAGAAATATAAGTTTTTAATAGTTTATGGATTTGAACTCAAAAACAGATCATACTTTAGCCGGGATGGCATCCATTAGGTTTACTATGCGCCTATTAGATAATGCTAATATATACTTATGCAATAATTGTCAAGTTGATCGTTATGATACCCAGTGTTTAATAAACATTTTTTTTTAATATCTTCGTTATCACACGAGGAATTTTCAGCAGTTTAAGTAGCGGCCACTGAAGTGTGGTGTCTGCACAGATGCTGCACTCAAATTAATTGTCCTTAGTCAATGGATGGAGAACCCTTTTATACTAAGGTACTTTTATTTTCACAGAATCCCCTTTTGAAGGGAGCTGGTTATTTCCCACATTAAACCGATCTTGTGTCACATTTTGTTTCATGGGAAACAAATAAATAACCAGTTTAAGGAGTGGCGTTTCTACAGGCTACAACAAAGTCGACTGCAGCATCAAGCAATACTTATAAAACGTCATATGCTCATTTTAATCAATGTTAATCATTTCCTCATCATTTTACTGGCATTCTCTCGACTTCATTAACCACTATTATTGAGTGGCTTTTGTCCTTCATAAGTGAAGACGCATTGCTGGAAGAAAACGAAAAAGTAACATCTATATATCTATAAAAGTGAAAGTGTCTGTCTGTCTGTGTGTGTCTGTGTGTGTACATTTCCCTACGCAATAATTTTTAGTCGACAGACTCGAAATTTGATATACAGGGTACTGAAATTTGGGAAAACCGATGTGATCGGTTTTCGGCCAGATATTTGTCGATTAAGTGGTAAAAGTTCAACGATTTGACCTTTGAGAACTCTACCAAACTCCCTGACAATTTTGGGTCTACACACTATAAATTTTAGATATAGGTTTCCTGGACATGGATCTAACTTAATAACCTCATTTGAGCCCAAAACAATAAATATTAAGGGGTCATAATAGGGGTCAAAGTTAAAAAAATTGACCGCTTTTTTTCTCAACATACACCTCTAAATACACGGGCAACACTGAGAACCCATGCTAGTATATCTATAATAGTGAACGCGTCTGTGTATCTGTGTGTCTGTGTGTCTGTGTGTGTGTACATTTCCCTACCCAATAACTCTCTCAATTTTAAGTCTACAGACTCGACATTTGATATACAGGGTACTGAGATTTGGGAAAATCGACATGATCAGTTGTCGGCCAGAAATTTGGCTGTTAAGGAGTGAAAGTTCAACGATTTGACCTTTGAGAATTCTACCAAACTCCTCTGGCAATTTTGGGTTTAAACACTTGAAATTTTAGATATAGGTTTCTTGGACATGGATCTAACTTAATAACTTGATTTGAACCCGAAACAATAAATGTTAAGGGGGTCATAATATTGGTTTAAATTAAAAAAAAAAATTACCTCTGCGGTCTCTACCAAATTACTCAGAGACTTTCTGGTCTAAACATTTGAAATTTGACAGAAAGGTTATTTAGAGATAAGGCAAGATTTTTAATCGGTTTAGGTCGAAAATTTTAAGTTACAATATATAAATGTATGTGCGTGTGTATGTATGTATATATGTATGTATGTATGCATTTCTGCCTAAAACTTTCGACAAAATGTAACGGATTTTTCCAAGATTAGTATCGTTTTGAAGGTCGACCTGTCAGGCAACAAATATTAAAAAAATGCCTTAAAACATTAATATCTTCACCTTCAACTGGGAACTTTTCCACAGGGAGGGGTCGCTTTTTTGCCGATATTTTTGAAAGTCATCCTCTCTTTTCGCTTGTCTAGCCTTAATTTTAAAAAGTGTCACTTCCGGTTTGGTGGTGGTCATAATAGCATAGACGTTAGGTTTTTTCCCAGTTCTTTTTCTCCTTCGCGGTATCCAAACACCCGGTCAACACCGGGCTGAAATGCTAGTATATCTATAAAAGTGAACGTGTTTGTGTGTCTGTGTGTCTGTCTGTGTGTCTGTGTACATTTTCCTGCAAAATAACTCTGTCAATTTTTAGTCTACAGACTCGAAATTTGGTATACAGAGTACTGAGATTTGGGAAAATCGATGTGATCGGTTTTCTGCCAGAAATTTGGCGATTAAGTGGTCAAAGTTCAACGATTTGACCTTTGAGAACTCTACCAAACTACACCGACAGTTTTGGGTGTAAACACTTAAAATTTTAGATATAGTTTCATTAGACATGGATCTAACTTAATAACCTGATTTGAGCCCAAAACAATAAATATTAAGGGGTCATAATAGGTGTCAAAGTTTTATTTTTGCTCAGAATTCACATATAAACACCCGGGAAACGTCGGGTCGAAATGCTAGTTTTGCAAACATAATTATTAAGAAATTATTATTTTTTTACTTCGATTCATCCCCAACAAGACATACTGCCACAAAAAGGTAAGAAGCTACTCCGAATTAATACCCATTTTGATCGCTGAGTTGTGCAGCAAGATGCTTGTTCATATTACATTTAAATTACAGAATGTTGGTACAGTCAAGGAAAGTTGCAGGTGTCTACGGTGAAGAGGGGTGATTTTGTGGCTAATCGTTATGGGGCTTAGGGAGAGAGGTATATGTACCAATAGATATGGGCGAGGGAATATGTGAAGAGAGGAACTTAAACGTGTTAAAAGTAAGATGCTACACGAATCTTCTTTAACTTCTATTTGGTATCTATGGCACCGTGTAACGCTAGATAACAAAGCTAGTCTGGAACGAATACAGCAGTTACCGTATAAGATATAATTAAAGAGAAAACTAAATACCTGCTTTCCATTATATAATTCTAAATAAAACGATTAATAAATTAAATAAAATAAAAAATGCCGGAAAGAAAATTACAAACGAATTAAAATCAGGTCAACAGGTTGTAGTTGGTATCTTCGATGATTTTGAAAGCGTATAATTACAACGTTGACAATTGTGACATCGATAATCAGCAAGTATTATTACAATGACGTGTTTTACACTTGACCAATCAAATTTGCTGATACACAGTTTTCTTTAAGATCTTTCTTCAATTTGTTATTATTATGGTTTTCTCTTAGTGAAACTTTTTTAGTGACACCGATGATCCTTAAATATGATTTATAAATCGTTTCTTTTTACTAAAACTGGCATCATTTACATGGACATCTTTTTCATTTTTATTTCATGAAAAAAGTACTTAATCATCGTGACAGGTTTAAAACAGTATTCGTTCAATTATTTTCATGAACAAATAAGAAAATTAAGTAAAATTAAAAATGTATGAAAAAAACAGAACATAATTGACCACTATTTTATGACAATAATTGGCAGTAAAAATCATCAACACTGAAGGCTTTTACTAAGACAAACAATCGAATCTCTGCTTGATGCACCTGGTAACGATATATATATATATATATATATATATATATATATATATATACATGAAATTTAAATTGTTTCTGTATGTGTGTACATTTCCCTACCAAACTACTCTGTTAATTTTCAGTCCACAGACTTGAGATTTGATATAAGGGTTATTTAGATTTAGAAAATATTTCTTAATCGGTTTTCGGCCAGAAATTTTGCTGTCAAGGGATCAACGATTTGACCGTTGAAAACTCTACCAAACTCCTTCGCCAATTTTTTTTATCTAAACACTAAAAATTTAAGATATAGGTTCTTTGAACATGGATAAAACTTTTTAATTTGATTGGAGACCAAAACATCATGGGGTCAAAATTGAAGTCAAAGGTTTAAAAAAAATTGACTGCTGTTGTCTCTACCAAATTACTCAGTTAATTTTTGGTTTAAACATTTGAAGTTTAACAGAAAATGCAATCATAACATAGAGCAAGCTTTTTAATCGGTATTTTGCCGAAAACTTTACTTTCAAGGGGTTAAAGATAAAAAAATATCTTTGCGGTCTGTAGCCAACTATTCAGCTAATTTTGGGTCTAAACATTTAAAATGTTACATAAAAGGTATCCAGACCTGCAGCAAGATGGTAATCAGGTTTTGGGCGAATATTTGACTGCCAAGACGTCAAAGTTTAAGGAGTTGACCTTTGCAGACTCTACCAAACTCCTCCGCTAATTTGGGTTCCAAAGACTTGAAAATTTAGATGTAGATTACCTGGATCTGAGTCAAATTTTTCACACACACACACACACACACACACGCACACACACACATACACACACACATATATATATATATATATGCACATGAAGTTATGGACAAAACATAGGACCCGTGCAAGGTCGCGCTGAACTGCTAGTATATATATATATATATATATATATATATATAGTGATGATCATATTTATTGGCACGGTAAAATAAAAGTTAAATTTTGTCTAATAAATTCTAAAAAAGGGATTAAATTAAAGAAAATAACAAAGTATATTATGTATTTTAAACTGGCCTTTCCGATGCAGCAATCGGATTTTAGAAAAAATAAATAACAAAGGAACAACAAACATAATTGCAAAAAACCCTTGTTCAAAATTATTGGCACGGCTTTGTTTTTCTTTTAGTATCAGTATAATATCAATCAATTTCCGGTTTACGTGCTTTCTGAACTTTTTTATAGCCATATTATGCTTGTTTAACGCTAATTCAGTGAATAATTTTTTTCAGATAATTTTTAGATAGCGATTTATTTAAACTATTATAAGTGACTAAATTATAATTTTCAATCGCCATGGTTAAAACTAAGGAACACAGCGAAGACGTCAGGAAGCTTGTTGTAGCATGCCATACCAATGGGGAGGGCTATGATAAGATTTCAAAGAAGCTAAACCTTCCCAAATCCACTGTTAGAGCCATAATAAACAAGTTCAAATCGCAAGGCCACGTTATGAGTTTAGAGGGTAGAGGGAGAAAAAGGATTCTTTCCCCAAGAGATGAACGGAAAATTGTTCGACAAGTAAAACAAAACCCAAGGATCTCTGTTGGGGAGATTGTTGATGAACAGAGCACCTCTGGAGTGAATGTATCTCGACATACAGTTGGTAGAGTTTTGAAGAGAGCTGGTTTAAAAGCATGTCGTCCGAGAAAGACTCCCTTATTGAAGCCTATGCACCTGAAAGCAAGGCTAGCCTTTGCAAAACGTCATATTGATAAAGATGTTGCATTCTGGAAACGTGTTCTATGGACTGACGAAACGAAAATAGAGTTATTTGGCCATAATAAAGTGTCTTATATTTACAGAAAATCTGGCGAAGCTTTCCTGCCTAAGAACACCATACCCACAGTGAAGCACGGTGGAGGCAGTTTGATGTTTTGGGGATCCTTTGCTGCCTCTGGACCAGGGCGACTTGTTAAGGTCACAGGTAGCATAAAAAAGGAAGATTATGTTAAAATATTGGATGAAAACCTGAAAGACTCTGCTAAAGAGCTCTCACTTGGTCGTCGTTGGTGGTTCATGCAAGATAATGACCCAAAGCATTCGGCTAAACTGACTAAGAAATGGCTTGAGGACAATCATATTAATGTTTTGGAGTGCCCATCACAAAGCCCAGACCTTAATCCAATTGCAAATTTATGGAGAACATTAAAATTGAGGGTAATGCAAAGGAAGCCTAAGAATCTTATTCAATTGGAGGATTATTGTCAGGAAGAGTGGGCTAAAATTACTACTGAAGAGTGCAACAACTTGGTTGTAAACTATGAAAAGCGACTGATGAAGGTAATCAAGGCCAAAGGCTATACAATTGATTATTAAATAAATCGTGCCAATAATTTTGAACAAGGGTTTTTTGCAATTATGTTTGTTGTTCCTTTGTTATTTATTTTTTCTAAAATCCGATTGCTGAATCGGAAAGGCCAGTTAAAAATACATAATATACTTTGTTATTTTCTTTAATTTAATCCCTTTTTTAGAATTTATTAGACAAAATTTAACTTTTATTTTACCGTGCCAATAAATATGATCATCACTGTATATATATACTAGCATAAGCCTGACGAATCCTATAGTTGGATGAAACGCAGAATATTCAGTATAGCTTAATCGCCATATATATTTTATAAATTACTAACTAGCCCTACCTACGTATTGAGCACTTTTGAAGTAAATACTTAAAATTTACGCATAAATCTATACTTTCGTATATTAACTTTATGTGAATAAATGAAGTAGTTATATATATATATATATATATATATATATATATATATATATATATATATATATGTATATATAAGCTAAGTGCCCTACTGCAGATGAAAGGGTCCAGGAGCTTACCTTTTTATAAGCTGGTATTCCAAGATGTAGAGGAGAATGTCATCCATTCTCAGAATTACTTCTACTCTTTTAATGATGAGGATCATTATATCAAAGAACCTACTCTTTATTTTATATACCTATTGGTTATGAGGAGATAATGGCTTGAATTTAAATTTGAAATGAAAACGTCAAATATCATTTTGCAGTTGTGATTTAAACACAAACATTTATTTCGAACGCGCCCCTGTCATATCAAAGAACCTACTTCAGATTTTATATGTTGGAACTTTCGACTTGTCTGGTAACTAAACTTCTCAAATGCACGTGTGATGTTAGGCTGTGTAAGGTGTTAACTTTGTTCAAAATCCCGTACTTCTTTCATCGCATTATTTCGATTATCGATATCTATCGATGGTATTCTGACACGAAACCTATCTAAGAACACTACAAGGCACATGAAGTACCTTCGAGTGAAATTCCATAGAAATCGACTCATCCGTTTTCGAGTACATAGTAAACGAACTCACAGACAAGGTTTCTTGTATATAATAGTAAATATAGAAATCTTATTGTATTTATATAACATATATTTACAGTTTTTCCATTTCTGGATATTTTTCTCTTGTTCGACACATTCTGATTATTAGTAATACAGTGACAGTGTAGTCTTATGTTAATATCTTCATTATTATTATTATTATTATTATTATTATTATTATTATTATTATTATTATTATTATAATAAATATTCTTCTACTTCTTCTTCTTCTTCTTCTTCTTCTTCTTATTATTATTATTATTAGTATTATTATTTATATGGCACTATAGTGTCATTTTCTCTCCGATATCTGTTGTCCTTATTCAATTCAGTTTTGGTATTGGTTTATTTTCTTGATTCTTTAAATTTGTCACATATTGATGCTTGTCAGTATGAATAATATGAAAGATGTGCATTGAAAATCTTATGTCACATCCAAACTGCATGAGGCAGCTACTAAATGACAAGAAGACGAAAAACGCACAACATTAATTCAGTCGATCTATCATCATGGCAATACCAGGATGTTTGGTTGGATTTCTTTTCTTTCAATTTTCGTCCTTGGTCTGCTGGGACTAATAAGAACACACTTAAATCTAAACATTTTTTTTTAATATCTTCTATTACAAAAATTGCAACGTAACTGAATAGAGTGTGTGTGCTTTGTATGGTTCGATCGCTTGACAAGGAGAAAATGGCGACTTGAAGTTGCTTATGTACTTGACGATCACGTGTTAGTAACGCAGAATACTGTCGTTTCTATGCAAATGAGACTTTACAAAGCACATGAAAGGAACAGTGGAGAGAACGGAAGTTGTGTTGGGAGAATGCGTCTTATGGAAACAAACATGCGCAATAGAGTTTAAGTATGAAAAACTGTGGGCGGAAAAGATCACCTTACTTTATAAAAACACGCTTTTAAACTAAAATCTCGGCAATATCGGTATCTCGGTTCCGATGGGTGATGGATGATATTCGTAGGGTCCATGGTTCCGTTGTGAGTATATGTCATTAGTGTTACAGTTTGAAACATTTTGCGCTTTGCATTATGGACCGCTTCTATTGCAATGCCCTCGACATTCATATTCTGACGAACCTTTATATCATATCTGTGATGCCGTATATCTTCCCAACATCCATCCCGAAGCAAACAGGTTTAAGATGTTGGAGATATTTCGGTATTTTAGGATAGTCCGAAGCCGAGCAGCAATCATGCTCGGCGGACTGAAATGGCCTGATTCGAGTGAGGTAGTATAATCAGAATATCAAATTCATAATCGGTCCCCAGTCGCCTGCAGATCTCAGTCAAGGGAGATGTTAACGTTATGCTTTTGCAGTTCTTGCAAGAAATTGTCAACGTCCACCTACATAGAACCCCTAATATTTAGAAATCATCACCTCTCAAGCACTGGCACAGTTTAAATTTGTTTAATGTTGCTGATCAAACGATAACCTGTTTGTCAACGTGATTAAGCTGTATTCGGAACTGATATTGATAGTATCTTTAAAACGAATAAACAAAGACAGTTACATATTCTAGTGGGTTCTTTTGTTAGCATGTATGTTAGCTAGTACATGCATTAGTATTAAATATATGCGATTAAAAAATGAGGAATTTTATAGATAATACATCAAAAGGTCAACAGTAACCATGAATTAAAATCGTGGATATGAAAGTAATGACACAGAAAAGAGAAAATGACGTCATAGTCGAAATGAATCTCTTATTCTCAAAGTAACGATTGAGAAAATACACGTGTTCATATCGGCTAAAGACTAGTGAATCCCAAACGTTGTGGGTTTTATAATCTCACTGGCTTCTTACCTACAATGCGAGCACAACAACTGGATTTCCAACTATAATATAAAGAACGCACAGCGCTCAATAAGCCTATACTTCTTTTCAAATTATAATTGTTGAATAATTTCTTGCATTTTAAAAGGTAAGCGTGTCCAACCATTATGTTTTTAACAAACATAGGCGAATAATGACTTTTGACACAACGGAAGGTTTGTAACAAAAATTATCTTCGATTATGGAATGAGGAACATAAATAAGGCATGGTTTGCAGTTCGACTCGATTCATAAGTACTAAATATAATTAAGGACTAAATTTAACACCGATGCTACATTAACTATTTAATTACTAGAATAAAGATCATACCTAGGTAGATTATAGTAATTGAAGTTCTAATTTATCCAGGCATGTGCATCATATATAATTAAAGCCACAATTGAAATTCAATAACTTTATTTTTCGTTACGTGATCAAATAAATAATTAGTTGTATGTTTCCAATATATAGAGTGCATAGCCACGCCAGTCCTGCTTAATAAATCGCTAGAGTTTGGTAAATTATTTATGTCCTTACATTTTCATGCTGTCGAACTTTTATATCAAGATGTAAATGCAAGGCACATAACTAGATTATATTTAAAACTAAGAAGGAGACCCGAAGTAACTGGATAGAATAATGATCAAGGAATGTTTCACACTTTTCTTTGATTGCCTGCTTTAGTCATGCACAGGGAGGAAACTTTACACCCTTCGTCGCAATAACTTAATTCAGAATATATTGTAGTCTACATTGCACTGTAGAGAACGTATTTTTCGTTTATATTGATGATGTTTATGTAATGGGTTGTATTAAAGATTAAAATCTAAAAGTCAAGTATCATGATTCTATTGTGCCCTTAACAGAAACATTCATTTCGAACGCGCCCCTGTTTTATTAAAGAACTACTGATATTACACGCCGGATCTTTCTGCTTGTGCGGTGATAAAGCGTCTCAAATGCACTTGTTAAGGGTTTTTAATTTTGGTCAAAATTCGACTGTTCCCTTTTTAATCGGACTATTTCGATTATTGATATTTGATACTTATATAAGTCATTCCGATAAACATCTACGTAACAATAATGTAAGTGCATTTATTTTAAATAAAAAGATCGACCCAGCCGTTTTAAAGTCCGTAAAAATAGGAAAGTCTCACAGATGGACACATAGATACAAAATGCCTTTCATATACAAGTAGAGATTAAAACGTAAAACACAAACTCGGTTAATAATCTTTAATAAACAAAGTTAAAGAAAGGATTAAAAAAACATAACGGTCGATTAACTAGTTTAAGAGTAAATGATTCAATGAACAAAGCTTCTTTCTAATAACTGCACACCTGTGGAACTCTGTTCCGTCTGCCTGCTTCTCACCTGACTACAACCTGGACGTCTTCAAGTCCAACGTAAACAAATTCCTAATGAACCGCCCCCTTAAGTAAACACTTAATTAAATATCCACACTAACGTACTGTACTTGCAATAACCCTTATCCTTGAGTGGCTTCCGGGCCTTGATAAGTGGTGACGACCGTGTAAAAAATGATCTACATACAAATATATAAGCAAACCTTATATAAATAAATACGTAAGTGTATGTTAGTTTCCCTACCACGTTATTCTGATTAAATAATATCAAATACATTAAAAACTATCAATTAGTTTTCGGATATACATGCTGTATATTAAAAATAAACTAGCTATGTAATTCTTTCATTGCCTCTGAATTTATGCTGATACAACGTTTCTCCATGTATTCAGTCTCCTTCAAAATCTATAAAATGGCGACACTCTTTATTCGTTGAAGCTAACTAATTTACATAGGTCTTTCTGTAAAAAAAACATGTTCCAATACTTTATACAAGAATAATAAAAATATTATTACTAATACTAGACCTTTTAAAAATAATAATAGTTGTAGTAATAATAATAATGTAGTTAATAAAGACACTTATAGTCTTTAGTTAGGCAAGAACAGTGTCATAACAAACATCAGCATTTATGAATGTTTAAATGACAAAAAAATAGAATTCGATCATGGATATATTACGTTATAATTTGAAATTCTTGCGTACATTTAAGGGTAAGCAGAAGTGAACGCATAAAATTTACCAAAACAAAATGGAAATCGTTTCACATATGTAAACACAGGACTTTGTAGAACTTGCACTACTAGATCCGGAAAATATGTTAACATAGGTTAATATGTATCGTGAGAATACAAAACTGGCTACGGGCTCTTTGAAACGTGAGCTACTTACTTTTATGCAGCGAGAGTCTATCTGTTAATTGTCTGCCACATTCTGAGTCATCTACGTGTTTTAGCCGGGAGCTTGGCGGTATCCTATAGAGATTAATGCAGTCGGTGTAAACCGAGATAAGATACATTGATATACACACACCTTCAGTTATCGTATGTAAGGTATATTTAGGAAAAGTTTTTCATTCAAACTTCTTTTAGAACAGAGTTATATATCTTCGTGTTCACAGTCACATGCAAATAAACGCATACATACACACACATACACACACACATATATATATACACGTATACATATATACACACATATGTATATATATGTATATGTATATACACAGCTATACATATATACATATATACATACATATATACACATTTCTATACATATATATACAAATATATATATACATAATATATAAAATATATTTTAGTCATCGATATACAGTCCTGTTTCGTTGTATCACAACTCATCAGTGCCGCTAGACTATCACCTATCCCAAGTATACAAATATATATATATGCAAATATATATATATACAAATGTATATATATACAAATATATATATATACAAATGTATATATATATACATACAAATATATATATATATACAAATATATATATATAAATATATATATTTACAAATATATATATACATATATATACAGACATATATATATATATGCAAATATATATATACATACATACAGACAAATATATATATATATATACAAATATATATATATATACAAATATATATATATACATGTATATATATATATATATATATATATATACTAGCATTTCAACACGGTGTTGCCCGGGTGTGTGGACGTGTATGTTGAGAATATATATATATATATATATATATATATATATATATATCAGCCAGAAATTTTACCTTTGAGAACTCTACCAAACTTCTCCGCCAATTTTGGGTCTAAACACTTGCAATTGTAGATATAGATTACTTGGATAGGGATCTAACTTTATCATTTTATTTGAGCCCAAAACAAAAAAAAAAAAATCTAAGGCGTCAAAATTGGGGACAAACAAGATTTTTGGTAGAGTTCTCAATGGTCCAATCGTTGAAGTTTGACCCCTTAACAGCGAAATGGCTGGTAGATATGTATATTGTTTTTGCTCAAATATACACCCCCAAACACCTGGACAATGCCGGGTTGAATTGCGTTGAACTGTGACTCCTTAACAGCAAAATGTGTGGCCGAAAACCGATTAAAAAGATTTTCCCAAATCTCAATACCCTTTATCCCAAATTTTCGAGTCTCTAGACCAAAAATTGACAGAGTTATTAGGTAGGAAAATGTACACAGAGAGATATTTTCACTGTTATATATATATATATATATATATATATATATATATATATATATATATATATATATACATAGATACATATATATATATATATATATATATATATATATATATATATATATATATCCTACTATGGGTGCCCGGCTTGCCCGGGTGTTTGATGGTGTGTGTTGAAATAAAATGGTAGTAGGAAGGTACCGCGAAGGAGAAAAAGAATGCGGGAAACGTGACGTCTTTGCTGTTACGACCACCACCAAACCGGAAATAGCGTAGGTTTTAATTAAGAGGGACTGCCTTCAAATGTTTAGACTAGTAATTGAATAATTTAGTAGACGAATTTTTTTATCTTCGACCTCTATTATGAACCCTTAATATTTATTGTTTTGGGCTCAAATTAAGTTATTAAGTTATATCTATGTCCACGGAACCTATATCTAAAATTTCAACAGTTTATACCCAAAATTAACGAAGGAGTTTGGTAGAGTTCTCAAAGGTCAACTCGTCGGGCTTGGACACCTTAGCAGCCAAGTTTCTTGACGCAAACGGATTAAAAAGATCCTGTATATTAAAGTTAGAGTCTGTAGACTGAAAATTGACAGATTTATTGTGTAGGGAAATGTACACAGACAGACACACACAGATACAGGCAGCCACTTTCACTTTTATAGATATACTAGTATTTCAGTCCGACGATGCCGGGTGTTTGGAGATGTGTGTTGAGCAAAGACAAAAAAAGTGGTAGTAGGAAGGCAGGCTATAACCAGTACAACGATTGAGGAAATGGACGGGAAAATATGACGTATTTGCTTTTACGACCAGCGCCAACCCGTTATTGACCTAGGTTTAAATTGAGGCTAGAGAATCGAAAAGAGGGGATGACGTTCGAAAACATCGGCGAAAAAAGCGACTCCTCCCTGTTGAAAGTGCCCAGTTGAGGGTGAAGAAATTAATATTTTTAGCTAATTTTTCGGTATTTGTCGTCTGAATGGTCATGCTTCAAAATGATACTAATCTTGTGAAAATCCGTCGCCTCTGTCGAAAGTTTATGGCAGACATGCAAACATATATACATACATTTATATATTAGTAGCTATAATTTTTTACCCAAACAGATTAAAAAGCTTGCCCAATCTTTAAATACACTTTATGTAAAATTTCAAATGTTTAGACCAGACATTGTCTGAGTAATTTGGTAGAGACCGCAGAGACCACATTATTTTTACTTTGACCCCTATTATGACCCCTTAACATTTATTGTTTTTGGCTCAAATTGAGTTATTAAGTTAGATCCATGTCCATCGAACCTATATCTATAATTTCAAGTGTTTAGACCCAAAATTGGCGGAGGAGTTTTGTAGAGTTCTCAAAGGTCAATTCGTTGAACTTTGACTCCTTAACAGCCAAATCTCTGGACGAAAACGGATAACAAAGATTTTCTCAAATCTCAGTACCCTGTATATCAAATTTCGAGTCTGTAAACTTAAAATTGACAGAGTAATTGCGTTGGAAAATGTACATAGACAGACACACAGACAGACATAAACTTTCACTTTTATAGATATATAGACTAGCATTCGAAAAAAGGGGATGACTTTCGAAAATATCGGGGAAAAAGAAACCCCTTCCTGTAGAAAAATGGCCAGTTGAAGACAAAGAAATTTATGTTTTTAGCCAATTTGTCGACATTTGTCGTCTGAAAGGTCGAGCTTAAAAACGATACTAATCTTGGTAAACTCCGTCGCCTCTGTTGAAAGTTTAAGGCAGATATGAAAACATACATACATGCATTTATATATTGGTAGCTCAAAGTTTCGACCCAAATTCCTTTATGTAATATTTCAAATGTATAATCCAGAAATTAAGTAATTTGGTAGGGACCGCAGCCTTCACTTTGTTTTAAAACTTTGACCCCTATAATGACACCTTAACATATTGTTTCGGGCTCATATCAAATTATTAAGTTAGATCCATGCCCAAGGAGCCTATATCTTAAATTTCAAGTGTTTAGATCCAAAATTGGCGGAGGAGTTTGGTAGAGTTATCAAAGGTCAAATCATTGAATTTTTACCCCTTAACACAAATTTCTGGCCAAAAACGGTTAACAAAGATTTTCTCAAATCTCCGTACCCAGTATATAAAATTTCGACTGAAAATTGAGAGAGTTTTTGTGTAGGGAAATGGACACAGACAGACACACAGGCAGACAGACAAACAGACAAACAGGCACTTTCACTTTTATAGATAGATAGATAGATAGATAAACAAATTTTCATCATCATGCAGTCCTCAGTGCTTTATCCTTCGGTATAGGGCTTTCCACCTTGGCTCCTTACTTTTTTTTACATAGGAATCACCACTTATCAAGGCTTAGAGACAATTCGAGAATAAGGGTTTACAGTTTCCAGTAGTCAATAGGACAATATAGTAATCGATAGTAATGGAAATTTGATAAATTTGTTAACTTAAGTGGAACGGCTCATCAAGAACTTGTTTACGTTGGACTTGAAGACAATCAGATTGTAGTCAAATGGAAAGCAGGAAAACGGAAGACAATTCCACAGGCGTGCAGTTCTAAGAAAGAAGCTTTGATTATGGAATCTACGTTTAGTTTTAGGCAAAGATAAAGAGTGGGGGGAATTATTGATAGTGTTTTCAGCTAGACGAGTTTTTCTTGTGAAAGTTTGGCGAGGGGGGACCATGGATTGAAACTCAGTCGAGCACTTGCTATGAAAATAACGATAAAGCAGATACAAACTCGTAACATCTCTTCTGTGAGATAGCGGTTGCAGGGAAGAGAAAAAGAACATCTCTTACGAGGCTACGAAGTCTATTTTGAACTCTATCAAGGCATGACAAGTCCTTTCTAGCAGCTCCTGTCCACATGTGGCAACAGTACTCAATCATTGAACGTACTTGGCTCTTATATAGATAGAGAATTTCATCAGCACTGAGATATCTACTAAAGTGGTAGAAGGATCCCACCATTTTTCCAGTGACCTTGGCAACAGATTTGATGTACGTGTTCCATTTAAGATCAGGAGTAAAGGTCAAGCCCAGAAGCTTGTCAAAACATGAGGCCTCCCCAAGACAAGAGCTATTCATTTCAATTGATGCCAGATGAGGATCAGAGCGTTGATGATGAAAGAGATAAACTTGGTTTTAGATGCATTAAAAGTATCTAGCCACTCCTTTCCCCATTGTACCACGTGCTCAAGATCAAAGGAGAGATAATCGGAGAGAACTTGGTTGTTTGTTCTTAGATGTGTTACTATAGATGGTAGTATCATCAGCATAAATGTCTACGAATGATGTAATGATGTGATTTGAAAGATCATTAATGTAGATCAGAGAGTTGGGCCCATAATGGACCTCTGAGGGACTCCAGCATTAATACTGTAAGCTTCTGCTTTTTGCCCATCAACTACTACTCTTATGAACCTATCAAAGAGAACTGATTTAATAATTGAGAAGACATTTCCAGCTATACCATAGCTGGAGATCTTGTAAAGTAAATTTTTATCCCATACCCTTGCCCTAGAAAGGTAGCCTCGTCCAAGAGATTCGCTAGTCCTATGCGATATAACTGTCAGCACATCTGCTGTAGATCTAGCAGAACGGAAACTATATTGTGTGTCACTAAGAAGGTTATGTTTGCTGAGATTGTTGATTACTTCTCTATTTAACACAGATTCCAGCAGCTTACTCATGACGCACATGAGACTCATTGACCTGTACTGAGAGGGAGATAAGCGATCACCTGGTGTTAAATACAGGACATACTAATGAGATTTTCCAGGGTGATGGTAAACACGTGCGCAGTTTAGGTGTAGTATCTGTTGCGCATCAGATAAACACCCTCTGAACCCCCAATGCTCATTTGCAGTGGAGAGACCCCGCGACGACTAATAGCAGAGGAGGCCACAGTTTCTGGCCGAAAGTAATCTCAGTGAGGTAGACAATCTCCCTATCATGTCCGCTACTCGGCCTTTTCTTCTGGATGAGGTTTCATAGCCTTTTAAGGAAAACTGCAAGGCAGAAGTAGGATTTTAAATCAGAATTCCCATCTCTTATCTCTTTTCTGTGATAAGGCCCACAAGGCAGTGGTGTTTGATTTTGGGGTTGGCTCCGATAGTCTTCGCCCAACCAAGAGCACCCTCAGTGTAGGGGTTAGTAGTGTGCCAGCGCGTGTCCACATATCATGGGCCATAACGCACTACCTCTGTGGACCCCATACTACTCCGAGATCTCTCACAGGTTTAGCTTGGGGCCGCAGTTACCGTGTAGCACTGTAGGAGTCTTGGTGATGGAGAGGCTATGTACTGACAGGGAAGACTTATTCACCGTAAAAAGAGATTAAATGTAAAATAATCTGCGAGCTTGAAAAAAAAATGAAGGCAAACGAATATAGCGCCTGTAATAAATTAATTTATTATTACTATATAAACCGTATTCAATTTTAAATATGTTGAATTACAAAATAACTGTTTTTATTTCATCTCATCCATTATACAAAAGTCTACATGTTTGTCTGTTCCTCCATATTTCCAAACTATCTCCTCCAAAACTAAACGAGACGCCACAAATAATTGGATTTTTGACGGACCCTTTTTATAGATCTTTTGCCGGTTAAAATAGTTTCAAGGGGTCAAAAATCAGCCAAAATTGAAAACATCGTCATATATTTTGTATTAGGTTAGTGCAAAAATAATGCTATTTGACGTCCAACTATATATAAAGGAACGATATTATTTTTGCACTAACCTCATACATTTATCTTAGTTTATTTTTAAGTTTTAATCTGTTCATATGCGTGTCACTTTTATACAGTATTAAGTCACCTGCTTTGAATGCTAAAGCTTCGGTTTCGATTCTGGCTGATGTCATCCACACGCGTTTTTATTTTTAAATTTTTAAATCACGGCTCTACAATATATACTAAATCGGGACAAATTAAAATATTATATTTAAGCGTATTTCACGCTCGCCAAAGCCGGACGCCCCCCCCCGCTAGTCTAATATATAAAAAGTTAGATGTCTGCTTGTCTGTCTCCATATTTTCAAACTATGTCTTATAAGACGATTAGCAGGGCTAGGGACCTCAAATGATTGGATGTTTTACGGGCCGTTCTTTTGTGGGAGTTTAGCCGGTCAAAATAGGGTTTAAGAGGTCAAAATGGGTCAAATTTCTTTTTAGAAATCGTTATACATTTTGTATATTCATCTTAGTTTATTTTTTTAATTTTTAGTCAGTTCATATGCGTGCCACATTGGTACAGTTGTTACTTTGTAAATCACGACTCTATAACAATATATATGAAATCTGGACAAATGAAAATATCATATTTAAGCGTATTTTACGACCGGGCAAAGCCCCCCCCCGCTGCTATATGAAACTCGCTATGTCTCTCATTGTTCATATTTTCAAACTATCTCCACCGAAACTAAAAGTCACAGAGTTCAACTGATTGAATTTCATATGGACCGTCCTTTTATGGGTCTTTAGCCGGTTAAAATAGTTTTTACGAGGTCAGAAAAAGGTCAAAATTGAAAAAAAAATCGTAATCCATTTTTTACATTTTAATTAAATTTTTTAAAAATGAGTCCATATGCGTTTAACATTGGTACAGTAGCAACGTCCCCAGCTTTGCATGCTACAGTTTTGCTTTCGGTTTCGATTCTAGCTGATGGCGCCCAAATATTTTTTTTTACTTATGAAATCAGGAATCTATAATAATATATACGAAATCTGGACACATTTAAATATCATATGTTAGCGTATTTTACGACCAGGCAAATCACTCTCAGTTATATTTAAAAATAAATACGGAATTTTTGTAGCCACACAACTTTTAACATGCACAAACTAACCCTAACCGCTTCGTTGGTACCAGTCTTCAAGAATTCTGGTGAAAGAACTGACCAACTAAATTATCGCCCCATTACCCTCCTCCCGTTTTTTGCCAAAATATTTAAGTCCTTAATTAATCAAGCCCTAGTACAACACCTAACAGCTGCTAAACTCCTGACCGACAAACAATATGGATTTAGGCAAGCCCGTTCAACAGCAGATATTTTAACTGTAGTCTCTGAACATATATACCGTTTACTGGACAAAACAAGAGAGGCTAGAGCGGTAGCCCTTGGTATATCTAAGGCCTTTGACAGGGTATGGCACGATGGTCTTCTAAGGAAAATTAGATTATATGGTATAACTGGAAGAATACATAATGTAATTAAATCCTTAAGTAAGAGAAAAATCCAAGTTGTCGTCTACGGTCGTACATCTAAGCAATATGATATAAATGCGAGAGTACCTCAAGGGTCTATCCTTGAACGTTTATTATTCCTGATATTCATAAATGACCTTCCTGATAAAATTGTTTCGGAGATGGGTATATTTGCCGATGACACAACTCTTTGTAATAGGCACGAGGGGAAAACAAATGAACACATATCTAAGGAAATGGCAGAAACACTAGAGGATGATCTCCAATCTGAAGTGGAATGGAGACAAAAATGGATGGTCACATTCAATGCTGCAAAGGCTAAGCTTTTTTCCCTCAATAACTACAAGAAACTTTCTCTACCACAAATAGCAATGGCCAAGAACACATTGCCTGAAAGTACTTCTTTTAAACTCCTCGGCCTAACGTTTACAGGGAACATGAACTGGATTAGATACATTGAGAGCATTGCCAATGCTGCTCCATAAAAGGTGGGTTCTCTCCACCGTGCTAGAAAATTACTTACGCCTGAAAGCATCCTGCTCCTCTATAAGGCCACCATTCGCCCATGTATGGAGTACTGTTGTCACATTTGGATTGGTGCATCTGCTGCTTGTCTCTCACTTCTGGAGAGGGTTCAAAAGAGAGTTGCCAACCTGATGGGTCCTAAACTGTCATCTAGGCTTCAGCCTCTGTCCCATCGATGAAATGTTGCACTTCTTTACAGTAGCGATCCCTAGGTGTAAGAAATCCTTTTACTCCATTAGTTTCTTCTCCAGAACTGCAAAACTTTGGAACTCCTTTCAGGGATTCTGCGTTACCAACTGTTCTGATATACAGAAGTTCAAGTGTAATGTGAATAAACATCTTGCTACTCATCTCCCTTCATAATGCCCCCGCAAATTATGTCCCCGATAGTAGTCCCCGACTTCAAAGTGGCACTTGCATTGTTTGGGGTGAAAATTGAATATATATATATATATATATATATATATATATATATATATATATATATATATCATCCACAGATATATTTATATGTTCACTAACAATATACAATGTAGCTTATATAACCGTACCACTGGTTGAAGAATTTTAACACAATAATCTCATAAACCCATAAATCTCATCAATCTGAACAGCTCAATAATATTAAATCTTGAGAAAAATACGCCCTATATTTAATTTAGTAATATAATAAGTCTTAGGAAGTGTTCAATCTGACAAAGGATAGCACTCAGAATATTGCTTTAATAGTAGATAGTTATATTTCTCCCAAAGAAACTGAACTTTTACTATGCTTCATTAATCGTTGTTTTATGAAATAATTTTCATATTTATTATAAACACACCTATATTTTTCACGTTTATTAGCAATCATATTTGTAGCTTATACGGAGTTTCCCAAAATTACCTTACACATTTGTAGGTAAAAAAATACATAACGATTAAATAAAGAAAATATTTGTTTAAATGTACGTTGAATGCCATTTTATTTTAACTGATTTAAATTCACTTATATCTGTATTCATGGATTTTTACACACATTTTTCGAAGATTATAATCGTACAGTGACAGTTACTTCTGAATGATATTGTATCATGCTAAAAAACTTTCTGAGAGCCAAACTGAATGGACTTAAGTATAGAAATAATGTATTGTTTAACATGAAAGTGCAACGTGCTTCAAACGTGTAATAGGAATTATAAAGGAACTCGTTCTAAAGGATTGGATTTCTTTGCGAGATCATACTGGTTAGTCCAAAAGATCGCCTGATGTAGCACTCTGCGATATTTTTCTTTTAGGATATTTGAAGTCAAAGTATTCCGCCACCATCCTCATCACTTTAGGGGTTAAGCCGAGCTGTTTGTTCTGAAATTGCTGTTTATTCCACGCGAAATGATTCATTAGTCATTGAAAAATTTCATGACCGTCTACAATAGTGTGTTGGCTATGATGGAAAACATTCGACTGATTTAATATTTAAGAGCTAAATAAATAATTAAATACGCTGGCATACTACGTACA
This sequence comes from Euprymna scolopes, assembly GCF_053919585.1. Lineage (NCBI taxonomy): Eukaryota > Metazoa > Mollusca > Cephalopoda > Sepiida > Sepiolidae > Euprymna > Euprymna scolopes. Next base: position 43,987,978 of record NC_136482.1, on the reverse strand, counting down.
TTTAAAAAAAATAATTTTTTTTTTCATTTAATTGTTATTCGATTTTTTTTTGACCCAGAAATGTGTCTGATCATTTTGAGACATTCTGCATAAAAGTACCACCAGTATATAAACAAAACGATATATAATACTTTTAAAAATGTTTTAGCTGTACACTTTTTATTTATTACTGTAATACGGTTCTTTTAAACTCTTTTCGTGCCTTTTGTGTTTGCAAAACTGATTTCTTCATTATAAAAATATTTATTTTCATGTGTTTTCTTTTCAATATCTATGTTTGTATAGCTATGTATACAATCTTTGATATACATATTTTTTTTTCAATAAAGTTATCACTCATCAAGGCCCGAAGGTACTCGAGGTTAATTGTTAATGAATGTACAGTAGTAAATGGAGCAATATTGTAGTAATCGTTAGTACTTAAAATTTCGTAAATTGAATTACATAAAGGGACGACTCATTAAGAACTTGCTCGCGTTGGACTTCGAAACGACCATATTGTATGCATATATACGCATAGAACTCAATCCTAAACAAATTAACGGATCATAATGAATGTTAGAACACAGCTGCAAGAGCTAAAGGTTCCAAATGTGGACAATATTTATTTCCGTTTTTTTTTTTCATGCAACAAAGGCAAAGTAGGAGTAGAAAAGCTCCGTGAGAGTTCATTGGATTATTCAATGTAAAAATAGGAATTAAACATAAATTTATAGACATTTATCGAATTAGAGTTTATTTGGCGTGTTTTAATGAGTTGTCAAGAAATATGAAAAAACTTCCAATTTAAATATCTCATGTTTTGCTATGGATTCTAATTTTAAATCTTAGATTTTGATTTTTCATGAGAGATAAACACACACGCATACACACATATACAATTATAAAAAATATGTGTAAAATACAAGAGAAGTACAACACACAAAATAAACTTATATAGACTACCTTTTAAGGCTGATAATTTTATTTAATCACATAAACTTTGTCAATCACATAAACTTTGTCTCTGTAAACATAGCATTTATTAAGAAAATGTAATAACGCGATATTAATCTATGTATTGTGAATATATGAGCATACGAGAAAGATAGGCTATCATTCAGTACGATGCTTGTCTGCACTTCTGTAAATACACTTTTATTATCGGCCCTTTTTGAACAATGCGTTATGATTTTATGTCACACAAAACACTAAAATTAACTTAAACCCATCTCGGATACAACGTAATCATGACTGTAACTAACGACGTTGCATTCTCGAAAAAGTCCAAGAGGAATCGCTTAACATTTTTACAACAGTAACAGTGAGAAATTAAAAGCCATATCTTATGGTATGGTTACATATCGGCTGTAAAAAAATATTCGAAAATAGGATAAAATGCACTTTTTCATTTTTAGGATGGTTAATTTCAAGTGATTCCGCAAAACTTGGTTTTGAAATCTACATACTTAAAGGGACGACTCATCAAGAACTTGTTCGCGTTGAACTTGAAAACGACCATATTATTGTCAACTGATAAACGTTTAAGTTTAGGCACAGATAAATAGTGGGGGAAAATGATTGAAAGTGGTTTCAGTTAGACGAGTGTTTTCGTGAAGGTTTAGGGAAGGGACACCATAAATTGGAACTCAGCCGAGCACTTGCAATGAAAATAACTATAGCGTAGAGATAGGCTCGCAAGGTTTATTCCGTGCAGAAGATATTGCAGAAAAGAGAAAAGAGCAACCACTACTAGGCTAGGAAGTTTACTTGATCTTTGTCAGTGAATGGTAAAATGCTTCTAGCAGCTTCTGCCCAGATGTGGCATTGCTACACGGATAGACGTAGAAACATAACATTTCCGACATTTCAAGCGACTGCAAACGTAAAAATACTGCTGATCTTGAATATAGTTTTTCTAACTCCCTTTCTAATGAAAAATCACTCATTGTAAATGTGGACTTAGGGACAAACTAGGAGAAGCGAGAGTTACGGGAGCTGTCTATAATGCATTAACAATGTATTGTGTACTCTGCATTAAAAATAATAATAACAATTATAAGTATTCTACAAGTTCAATTAACATGCTTACGGGCAAAGTATGAAATAAAGAAAAACATCATGTATGTAATTCTTGCGGCAACTCGGCTGTTTTCCTAGAGTTATTCCCGACTTAATTTATATCTATTGTCTATACCTTTTACTAACATAGTCAACGAAAGGTGGCGCTTTATTAGTCTGATTATTTGAAAAGTTTACTAAAGAATAGCATCGACAGATTTATTTTGTTTTGCAAAAGAACGCGTGGAATAACATTTTTCCATATTTGAAAATGCGTTCATTTTGAAGAATATAGCAAGCGAACCACAAACCTCAAATTGAGAACAATAAATTCTAATAATAAATTTTAACAGTAATATTATACATTTAATAAAACATAATGAAATAAAAAATATAAATTAAAAACTGAAATCAATATAAATACTAATAACATTTGTATCTATTAAAAAAGAAAACAATATCACAAATTTATAACTTATCTGCTAAAAGTATACTCCTTCAATACATCACTATTAAGGATAGTTTTGGCTTGATACAATGCTGCGGTCAACAAAATTAAAAAAAAAAACGTCGTTACGTGCTATCGTTCGGTAGTGTGTCGTTTTAAGAGATACGAGATGCGGGGGATTAGCGGGGAATAGAATTGTCGGATCTTTTTATGTGATATTTTAAATCAACATGCGAGATTAAATGAGTACATTGTTGGACAATAAAAGTATTGCACATTAAATAAAAATAAATCAAATAAAAATATAAATAAAAAACTGACATTAATATTATATTAACATTTGTATCCTAAAAAATAAATAACTATCCCAAATTCATAACTCATCTGCTAAAAACATCCATCATCAATACATAAATATTAAGAGTTGTCTTAGCTTTATACAGCTCTGCGTTCAATTAATGTGGTTACTAACAATAAATATAAATATAAAGTTACAACTCTTTTTCATCGAAGATTTGTACGAACATTTCCAAACTGTAAAAAAAATCAGAAAACTAACTTTAATGAGAATAAGAACTCTGTTTAAAAGTGTTACGTGAAAGCAAATATAATTTGAAAGTCAGTTAATTGCTATTGTTATCGAAACACCTTAACATTCGGAATATTCGTAACAAACGGCTCCGAAAGTATGTGGATATGCAACTGAATAAAAAGAAATACCTCATCAATAAATGCTTTCTGCACAAATAGCAAAACTTTAAATTATAAAACCGAGAGAGTAGAGCAGAATTAAGAGGAACCTTTTTTATCTCTGGTGAACTAGAAGATGTAAATATGGCTTCCAAGTAGAAATCCACAATACCAGTTTAAAAAAATGAATTCGAGTAACTGAATCAGATTGGCCAGTAATTTAATAGACTTAAAGAAATGGGACTATTCTCGAAAAAAAGAATACAGCGAGATGCTTCACCCGCAGTCTACGCAAAAAGTAGAGATGTTTGTGCAGATTTTTTAACAGGAGACAAACTAGTACGACATGGATTACTACCACCCTCTGTTTCGTTTAGAAGCGATTTTTGCTAAACTGAACGGAAAAATTCCTTTGAAAGATTAAGTAATGCTTATCTGAAATAATTTTGAACCAGAAAGAATCAATAGTTTATTTTTAGTCGCGTGCAAGCGACTCTAGATGTCACTCCGTCGGTCGGTCGGCGTGTCGGTCGGTCGGTCGGTCGGTCGGTCGGTTGGTCGTTGGGTTTGTCAGCATGTCCGTAACACTTCTGTGCTTGGCCTTTTGGGTTACGATCAAAGGTTTGTTGTTAATCGATGCTGTTCTTGGCGTTTCTTGGCTATTTTAGTCAAATTATAAACAAAAATGATAAAAGACCACATCTAGATAGAGCTAGTCAGATAAACAATATGCCAGTTTCTGAAAATATATCGTCACTAACAAATTTCCAAGTTTAATAAATTACTAGAAGGCCACCCGTCGTTGCTCGATAGTAAAATAAGAATAAATATTACATTTAAATTATTTCAGATTTCTTATTTATTATAAATAGAAATATCGTAGGCATTAAACCAAATGTTAAATTCCCTGTAAAAAGGAAGTAAAAAACAGAAAGAAATTAAGACATGTGGCTATTTTTACTAAACAGTTCATAAGTTGTAAGTAAAAAAAATAATACCTTAGCTGACATCGAAACCACATCCTAAAGACAGTGAGTCAAATACGATAACCATTATACCAGATTAATACGGCATAATCACGTTTGGCACACCGGATTCCGTCAGATCACCGAAGTTAAGCAACGATTAGCCTGGTAAGTATCACATGGGTGACCATTGGGTACTTCCAGGTGCTCTATGAGCTCTCCGCTTATATAAGCATTGTTTCAAGTCGTCCTGGATTTCTCCTTGCCACTGGGTTCAAGCAGTGCTAGTTCAGGAGAGGTGTAATTGGGGATTGCGCAACCGATGCCACAGAATAACACGCGTAGCTGCCCCTACAGAGGGTATTCTTTGTCTTTCGAGCCTGAACGGAGGAATCATCATATACCAGATTGACGTTTAATGTGTTTAAAAAAACACGAATTCTTAACATATGGAAGGTGTCATGCTTCCCGACCGTGCATCCGTAATCGTGAAGCATTTAAAAACAGTAAAAAAAAATCTGATAACACCCACGTAACAATTTGTCAATTTTATCCACTTAACAACCCGTTTTCCTAGACGAAAACAGATTAAAAAGTTACCAACATGTCTGAATATCCTATACTCTGAATTTTAACTCTGTAGATTTAAGGTTCCTTGAGTATATAGGTTCAGAAGTGTCCTTACAAAAATCCTCACTTTTATAGATAAATATATAAAGATATTGTGTTCATTTTAAATGTTATAAATTTCGGTATTTTCTAAATAAGGTATTAGATATAGATAAGATAATGGCAAGAGGCATTTGAAAATTTAAAACATTGTGTTCACATCAGAATTATTCTTGAAACATTACAGTTCTGATCTCGAAATTAATGTAGTTGTTGATTGTAGCTGGAACGGCATTGCAACGACCTCTCAGATTCGACTAACTCAGAGTAGGAAATGAAGATTAAAAGGGAAAGGTAAGGCAGAAATATAGAGAAAGGGGAAGAGAGATATACATAATATACATAACAAAAATGTGTCAAAAAAATAAATGCAAGAGAACTCTCGACTTGAAACAATTACCGACATGCACACAACAATAGACTCGGTATAGACTCAATAATAACGCCGACACGTCCGTAACCAGTTAGTCCCATACAAATACAAAGAATAAGGTCGACAAAGGACTATCAGTAACGCGAATATAAACTCAACCGATAACGTCGACACGTACTATGCTCCATCCATGAAGACTCTGATGCCATCCTTATATATCTCCTGAGCGAGTATATTCTCGTATGCCAGAATGTGTCCAGCAAGAGCACACACCTACCCACGGTTCTCGGGCGCTTCGGCGCATGCCCATCGCTAAATACAAATAGACTAAAATGATATTGCTTTATGATTCTTGGTTTCGGTCAAGTAAGTTTGAGCTCTTTACCTTTTTATCTCAGCTCTTTTGCACCACCTGTGATTATATAAACTTTTGTCAAATTGAGCTTCTAAAGATCGCTTGTCTTCATAACATATCATTCAACTTTACTTGCCTCCAGAAATAGACAGGGCAACTGCTGTATATGTTTAAAATGTGAACAGCTCTATCTGTACCAAAAATATTTTATGATGTGTGTATATATGTGCGAGGGTATGTGTGTGAGCGTGTCTATGTGGGTGTATGTATGTAACGTCTAGAAAAACGTTTAAGAGCATACGTGTACGATTTATATAACAGAAAATAAATACCTCATTATATCGTGTATTTTTCGTGCTGTTTTTATTTTCATTTAATCGTATGGCAACGCTCTTTCATTTATTTGTTTCTTTTTCGTATTACATTTGACAGATATTTATGCCATCTAAATTATACAAGAAGACGCGTCTGGAAAACGTCACGGAAAATATTGGCAGTCTTTATTGTTTTATTGTTACTTTTTGAGTGTCTTCAAAAGTACATAATAGGAACTTACATTGTTTACTCTTGTTTGTACATAGGCGTTTTTATGCTGTTGATCTGTTGTTTATAAGACGAGGAATAGCGAACTGTTCTCACTCGATTGTGCATTAGCAAAATGACACTATTGTATATATATATATATATAATTGTGTGTGCGTGTTTATTATATAAACATTATTGGTTACATATGTACATACATGTTTCAGTAGAATCCTAATTCAAGGAGACAAATTTATGAGACTAACAGAAAGGAGCGGCATTGGTTTGATGAAGTGGCTCCCTTGCATTAGGATTCCACTGAAACATGTACGCACATATGAGAAAACAACATTTATATAATAAAGAGACTATATACCAGCTCTGTCCTCCATTGAGCACTCTTTAATAATCACACGGGATTCCTTAGATTTATTACTAGGAAACCAATCCATACAACTATATATATATATATATATATATATATATATATTTGAACATTTTTCGGGGGGTACAGAATTAAATAATGGCTAGATAAAGACCAATCAACATGATGATTTCAAAAATAATAAATGAAAATAAAGGTTAACTAATCAGGTTTCGTTCCTCGCTCAACAGACTTAAATCGAGGAAAATATGAAAAAAAGTCATGAATATAGATGAAGAGAAAAAAAAGCGAAAAATAAACGAGGGATTACATAGACACCAAATTAAATTAATACTTTTTCATCTCCGATTCATTGTTCATTTTTAAAACGTAATTAAGCTCGATTTTAGCTCTGTTGAGCGAGCTTCGAAACCGGTCAGCTGACACATTCATTTTTATTTTTTAATTTCACAATCTTAAATTAATAATGTTTCCGAACAAGTTTAAATTTAGTCTTTACATAGCCATAATAAAATTTTGTACCCAGCAAATAAGGTTAGTGACCTTAAGGCGAAATTGAATGATATTGCTCATTCATATGCAGGTACACCTGTCTCGTTTAGTGAATCCAAATGGTGTAATGAAAATTTTCGTGTTATCAAAACACTACGCCAGAATAAATCTCTTACTATCACTAAACCGGACAAAGGCTCTGGTGTTGTTATACTTGACCACCAGATTTATATCAATAAAATGATAACAATTCTCAATGACACCTCTAAATTCGTGCAGCTAGGTCCGGTAGAAACACACAATTCTACTGTATCTATTGAATCTAGATTCCAAAGACGTCTGGTTAAATGAGTGAAGAGTGGAGCTCTTTCTTCCCCCATTTCTGATTTAATCAGACCGACTGGTTCATTACGTCCCCGTCTCTATGATTTATCTAAAACCCATAAGAGTGGGGTACCTTTAAGTCCTATATTATCCATGAAAGGTTCCGACGAACATAAAGTAGCCATGTAGCTTACTAATATTTTAGAACCAGTTTTGGAAGAGTATAGTTCTTTCTGCATTAAAGATTTTTTTCTTTTGCTAAATTTATGCAGAATTACACTCAGACTGACAAATTTATGTGTTCGTTTGATATTGAAAGCCTATTTACCTGCGTCCCACGCTCAGAGACTAGTGATATATGTGCCGATGCCCTTTATCGCAGTCAACTCCCAACTCGCTCTATTCCTGAGAATATCGTTGTGGAACATGGAATTCGCCACCATGTCGGTCGAATTCAATTTTAATAACATTATGTACAGGCAGATAGATGGTGTTTCGATGGGTTCTCCCCTGGGACCAGCTCTGGCAAATATTTTCGTAGGTTTCCACGAAAAGAGTCTGTTATCTGGCTTTCAAAAACCAGATATTTATTTTCGTTATGTTGACGACACTTTTTATCTGTTCAACAATGAAACGGAAGCTGATACCTTTTTTGCTTCCCTTAATAATATTTACCCAGTTCAAAATTTACTATAGAAAAGGAAAGTAATTCTTCCCTTCATTTTCTAGATGTACTGGTGTGTGAAACACCTTCCGTTTTCTTGACTTCCATCTACCGTAAACCTACATGCACTTGTCTTTACACACGTTTGGACTCTTTTTGCCCCACCAAACAAAAATATAATCTTATCAACACTCTTATCCATATAGCTTGTATGATATGTTCAGATAACAAATTAAATGATGAAGTCAAATTTATTACAAAGACTCTTTGTAATAATGGTTTTCCATTGCAAATCATGGAATCTAGTATTAAAAATAAAATCTCTAATTTCAATAAAATTAAACAGATATCTGTCGACAAATGCCCTATCTACCTACGCCTACCTTGGCTAGGTAATGTTAGTGAAAGATTTGCCAAGCAAATTTCTTCTGTCGTACAACAACAATGTTACTTTGCATCAAATACCCGTGTTGTTTTTTCTTGTAAACTCATTTTGTCTTCAATTTGTAAAGACGTTCTCCCCCCACACACCATACCAATTCTATTATTTATTTATTTAAATGTAGCTGCGGTGTGCGCTACGTCGGGCGGACGTCTCAAAGATTAGATAATAGGGTAAAACAACATGTTCCATCCAAAATTCGAAATGGAAACTACCTACCTCCGGACGTTTTGAACAATACCCATGGCTCATCCATAGGAAAGCACCTTATAAATATATATATATAATGGGAAAAAGCTACGGGGCAGAATATTTTTATTTTTACATTTACATATTTGAAATAAGCATTTATCTAGTTTCTAGTTCGGGGAAAACACATTAAGCGAATTAAACGCATTCGTCGGTTCCTGGATAATATAGGATGGGGTAAGTTCATTGCACTTGACATCTCCCGCGTGTTTGAAAACTGTTGCATTCTTGTATTTTTCATAAAAATAAAGTTCTTGACAATATAAGGTAAGCTATGATAAAAGAATGCCGTATGATATCCATCATTCACCTGTTGATCAAATTCTAAATTTTTCTCACTTTCAGGGAAATGTTTAGAATACTGTATTTTATTTTTTAACACTGGAGGCTTTCCCCTCCATTCCATTTTTCTCCATCAAAACTTGCTTCAAAATCTTTATCCTAAATTTTGCTCAGATTTCTTTATAGTTTCACCTTCTATTTCATTGATTACATCCATTCTAATTATGATGAAGATCACGTCGGTGATTTGATTCATCAAGATCGCCCCCCACTTTTACTCGTACTCGACATACTTTTATCTCCACTTGCTTAGTTCCTTTACATGTTCTGTCCTCCAATCAATTGATTTCACTGTGCCACTCCTACCATAGCTACTCATGAGTTTTGAGTTGATTAAAGTCGTGGTGAACCCAGTATTGACAAGTGCGGCCATGATTGAATAATCTATTACAAATTCTGTTATAGAAAGAGGTCTGTATTGCACCCTCATTCTGTTGTCGGAGAAGTTTATGGCATAGAAGCTCTTCCTTGCCCATTTCTCGTACTTAGCAATGTGGCCAAACTTTACACAATTGTAGAATGTTACTCTAGCTGTGTGTATCACCGTGCAAATTTTTTTTTTCTGTGTGTGAATTTTGACATCCAAAGCACTTTAGGATTAATAATTCTTTTTAAGCCTTATTTCTCAGCGTATTACTTTGTGCACTCGCTGTCAATGCCCAGTCTCTAAAACTCTTTTGCTGACTATAAGTTGTGCAGTTGGTATAAGTTTTCTGACGTCCATTCTCTCTACGTGACGTACCTATTGTAGTCCATAGATACATCGTCTGGGACTCCTGTTATAAAAACGAGTATCCTGCTAGTCCAGCCCATATTTTGATTGCATTAGCGTAAACATCACTTAATTCACCTGTCTACTTGAATCGTTGTGACTTTTCCTAAGCTTCAAAAGTTCGTTCAGTGAATGCAGTCACTAGTCTTACTTCTATCTGCTCTGCATTTACCCGTTCTTCCTTACTTTCTTGCTTCATGTTAAAAAAAGTCTGGCAAAGTCTGGCACATGTTGGTGCTTAGCTACCAATTTTACCTTTTTTACCAACCCGGCTGCATCACCCCCTCTACTAAAAGGTGGTATCACATATTTGCCCAATCTCAGCATCTCGGATTGCATGATCTATTTTCTGCCGAAATAACTTGTGGTTTAATGCGTTGTATTATGAAAATCCAACGCACATCCGACAGAACACACGCCTGCACAAGAGGCACCGTCGAATTTATAAAATACGATCTCGAGCAACACCATCGAATTGATAGAACACGACCCTGAGTAGGAACGTAGCAACACGCGACCAGAGCAGTCCTCCTCAACTTACACCGAATGACCTGTCGGCCCGTTTTCTATAGCCGTCGGGCGAAACAGGTCCGTCCCGGTGGGCAGGATGGATGTAACCCCTTGGCAGACTGCTGATCTGCAACCGAAAGGTCTTGAGTTCGCTCCTCGTCGCTGGTTTGTATTATTTTTTTAAAACTTACATTTTAGACTATCGCAGTAAAACCCAATCAAGAAATCCCGCACCAACTATTAAGTTAATCGAACGTTCGTTACATTCTATGGCACAGACGCAAACCAAATAATTTTCAATGCAAGAGTAACATATTTCTATTGAAACATCAATCTTTCTACTCCTCTCTATCCATCGCTCTATTATTTCTTCGTCTATTTTACCATTTCATAGTCTTTTCTATATCACCTTCCTTCTCAGCTTAGTCTATTCTAGATAGACTATGCGCACATACGCAATTCGTCTTTATATAATAGATATATCTATGGATGGGTCGGCATTTCCTATCCAGATTACTAAATATCAACATTGAAAATTCGCCGCTCCTTGATACAAACTGGACAAAAACTGAACCAATGCATCCTCAAAAGAATGCATAGATGATTCTAAATTTAATCATTATTCATTCAGGGTAACACCAGTTAAGGAAATACCAACTTTGTCGTTAGTCTTATCGTCTTTGACGTTTAGATAGACATATGGACATACACACACATGCAACTGCATTTCTTATTGAATCTTTAAATTATTTCGAAACATTATGCATTTTTTCTATTGAGATAAATAATAATAAGTTGTTTTGACAGATGCATAATTCCAATAAATGAAAAATATTCAAATTTATTCTGAATGTGAAATAACACTATTTTATACTTTCAACGTCTTCGCCATTTTCATCGTACGTATACTGACACGTCTGGTTACGAACTAATTACGAAACTAGTTACGAACGAAGTATTTGCAAAATGAATTTAAGCAATGAAGTTTCTAACAACCTATATAACGCATTGCACAGAAACAGTTAAACTTGAGCTAATGAAAAAGAACAAAAATATCAACCATGCATAGCTGTAATAATTAATTTAATTTGAACTAAGTGTGTATATTTATTTACTTTTTATAATTTACAGTGAAAATTATACATCGTTGTGTTTATGATTTTTATTTAAAAAAGAATTGCAACCACAATCACGTACATAGATACTGGACATTTTCCTACCTTTAAGACGAAGTAATGACACAAAAAGACCAAAAAAATAAAAATAAGAATAAAAATAAAATACATTGGTGAATCCTGACGTAATTGGATTCGTTTGTGTTGTTCCCCGAGCAACAAGAACTTTTTTATATTTAATTTTCCGTTTGAAACTTTTAACTCGATACAGCAGAAAGATAAAATAAAAATAAATGTATACGTAAACATAGAACTACGCAATGAACATGTCTCTGATACTATTGTAATTATTGGTGCATTCAGAATATATATATATATATATATATATATATAATTTGCTGTGTCTGTGTATATCTGTATCAGTTTGTCCGTCTGTCCTCCATTTTTTCAAAGTGCATCTCAGCTACGAGCAAAAGTTGCAGAGCACATTTTTTTGAAACGTTTATATATATATATATAAACGTTCCAAAAAAATGTGCTCTATATAAACCGGTAAAAGTAGCTGCTAAGTGGTCAAATTGAAAACAAATTGAACTTAGCAAGCGTAAATCGACATAAAGTGTTCTTGTAAGCATGCGCAACCGAACATAAATGTATGCTTTAAAGTGGGTTCATATTTTTCTATTTTATATTCGTGTGGCAATGGCGCAAACGGTAATGACCAAGGCTGGACCATTAAAGGTTATGCTTTCGATCTCAGCTAATGGCACCGAAGTCATATTTTCATTTATTTATCTATTAATCTTTGTTTGGAAATAACTGCGATATTGGTTAGAATATAATGGTCACTAGAGAATTGAATCTACAATTATACGGCATCTGTACTAGTGCTATCAGAGCAGGATGTCTGATTATTTGCTTCCAGACACAAATACATCGTAAATAAAACATGTTGTTTTGTCTTTTAAACCTTAATAAAGCTTAATCGTGTTCTGCAAAGCGAAAGACAAAACTACACCCCTCTTTTTTTTCTCTCGTTCTCCCATTTACTTACTGGCTTCCTGGCTTAAAACACGTAAGACAAATATTATAACCGTTACTCCTTTGCAAAGCTAAATCATGCACTGCAGGGTCGGGAAGGAAAATAACAGAATCAACTAAGATCATCAAACCAAACACTACAAACTAGTGATCGAAGATATAGGAAACTTGAAAAATGTTGCAAAATTCAGCCTAAATAACCCACGAGTGGTGAATGTACTGTGAAACAAAATAACTACATGAAACACCACGCATAGGTGCTTGTGGATATCAAGAACTTGAAACTTTAATGCAATAAACGGATTTTACATGAAATATTCCAAAAGGGTTGATATGACGTGGAGCAGGGCAACTAAGACACGCACCAAAAGGAATATTTGAAAATATAAATAACAAAAATATTTATGGCAGCTCTCAACATCAATAGCTCTACAAGAGTTGATATGCCGTTAAATGAAACAACCAAACTAAATCAACCATTAGGTATGAATATATGAAAATAAAAAAACAAACTTCAAAACAAAACCTTTTACAAATTATTTTCGACCCAGTCATTAGGGTATCAGAATATACTGACTACCTTTCTGAAGAGAGTAGAAGTCCCTCAATAAAGTCACCTGTTGACGGTAGGTGGCGACCCAAAATGCACTAAAGACGGCATCCTAGTGGTTGAGAAGAACATGCCTAGGACATAATAATGATATACTATTACAACACACCACGTTGGCACTTACTAGGTGAGACGGGGGAGTGTAGACAGGCCATATCCAATCAATCAGTTGTTCATGTAAAGTATTATTCTAACAAACCAAGCAAAAATAAAAATACACTTACGCTCGCCACAGACAAATAATTAACTGATATAATAAACCATGCTGAAAAGTTAATCACGCTGGGATGAAGGAAACTGACTGGAACAATAAAGATGTAGGGAAAACCCATACTTAGCTGAGCATAAAAATATGAATGCTTGGAATCCTCCTCACATATTAACATAACTTTCCTCAAATACCAGACACGATCACTATAGGTTATGAAAAAACCAAAGTAGAACAGTACATTCCGAACCCACTACATTGCTATAAATGCCATAATTTGATTTGAGCATAATGCCAATGTTCAACTAACAAGACCCGTGGCAATTCCATATGGGACTCATTCATATGTAATATATTGATGTTGACATTCTGTAGATGTTCAGCGTAAATGGAGACGCCCTGATATTATTGCAGCTATTTTGTTAAAACTGCAAAAGTATTTATCTGAGCTAGCAGAGATGCCAGGCGTAGCCCGGTCAAAAAGTACGATTAAATATGATATTTTAATTCACGCAGATTTTGTATATTATATTATAGAGTCAATCTTCTATCGATTCTTATATAGTGTAAAGTTTGGACTTAAAAATAAGAAATGATATCCATATGACTTGGGTGCATTTGTTTAAATAAAAACCAAAATTATAAAGAAAAAATATGTTCTATATACATATAACTTGAGTTCCATTCAGTTATAGTCGAAACTGAAACTAAAACTTATGAAGAATTCTTGATAAAATTATTTATTACAAAGTAATGGAATGTCATAAAATAAGACGATAATCATTCGAAAAAAAAAAAAAAGATGTAAGCGTAACATACAAAATAAAAAAAAAACTCTACCGTATTGATATATAGATGAAATCAAACATGTGGTAATTGCATTAAAAAAGACCTGAACCACAAGGAAAGCGACTGTTCTAATGTAATTAAATGTACAAACCGCCTAGAAAGTCACCTCAAAAGCTGCAAAATATATAAGCAAGAGAATAAACACTGATAATGAAATGGCAAAAAACATAATTTTAAAACAAGTAAAAAGTAACAAATTAAACCAGAAGCACATACAATAGCAACAACAACCTAACAAGTACACACAATATACAATTACAATGGCCTTAACCACTCTACTCTAAAATTAAAATCCATTTTTATCTAAACTAAAAATACATTTTAACAGCCAACAAAATCAGAAATGAAAATCCCCGCATAAATGGAGACAAAACAAAGGAAACCGAAAAATTTCCAACCAAATCGGCGAAACAATCACTAAAGAAATATACACCCTCTAAAAACGTGAAAGTTCTAATTCACTGATAAGGACCAAAAGCAGGTGTTAAAAGCAAACACTATATCAGGAAATAGAACTTGGAAAAAAATACTACTTCAAAATACCCAAATTAAAAACACAACAGAATTAGTATTAACTGAAATTAACAATAGATTTGAACTAAACTGAAACTGATTGCCTAGAAAAAAACAGACAAGACAGAGTAAATATAAAAATGCCAGACTCCTCACAAAATAACATTTATTTAATATACATTCCACGACAAAAACCTATTAACGATACTAAAATTAAAAAAAATAATCAAGCAAATCCCTAAACCCAACCTAGGTGATTTTAACAGCTATAACACAATTTGAGTTGTCTGAAAACGAATGAAAATCGTAAAGACATAGAAAATATTACCAATCAAAATAACCTCTCTTGCTTCAATGAGAAATTCGCAACATATTTTAATTCACATACTGGCTCATATTCTGCTATCAATAGTCTCACAACTTACTCCACAAGCTACATGAACTATATATTGAAAAGTTTATGATGATCATTGCGGCAGTGACCACTTCCCCATTATAATAGAAATTACTGAAGACATCCTACTGGAAAATAAACGAAGTTGACTGGCAACAATTTTAATCATTGTTCAATATGAGACTGATCCATAACCGAAAAAGTTCAGTCTCAATGAAACTTTTAATTACAATAGCAAATGAAAAGATACAAAAAAAAACTTCGCCAACAAAATCAACCTACTACAATATACCACCTAATTAAAACAATAATGAGATCACAAATATAAAAGATATTACTAATACACTTGCTGAGACATTCTTTGCAAATTCAATACCCTGACACAGAATTTCACAAGCTCAAGATAAAAACCGAAAACAGAAGTTAAATTTCAACTCAGACAACACGGAAAGCTATAATGATATTTTACACGCCCAAAATTAAAAGATGGCACACAGAAATCACACAGCGCAGAAATTAGCCGGGATGAAATTCATTACGAAGTTGTTACCCAATTATCTCCAATATCATTAAACTCTTATTAAACGCTTTCCATAACATCAGGAAAAGCAGTAATATGGAATGCTGGACACCATCATTTCCATAGGTAACGCAGGAGAAAAAAAAACAAACTATTCAACCAATGTGTGTCCAGTAGCACTAATTTGTTGCCCATGCAAAACTATTGAGTGCATGGTAAACAGATTGGACACCTCCATAATAGATGAAAACATTCATAAACAACACCTTATCACCTTTTTTAAGTTGAAAAAGGCATACAAAAAACTCTGGAAGTCTGGCATGATGTAAACCTATGCAACATCGGAATGAAATACTTCCAAGCTTTATTGAATCATTTTTCGCAGATAGTAAATTGGTTCTACTGCCAGAAATCCTATAAAAAAGAGGAACATACCATCGGAAACCTTCCTCAACATCAACGCCAATAGTATTAACAACAGTTCGAAACATGGAATCGGTAAATACTTATTTCTCAATGTTTTTTTTAATATAGTGCACATCTAGATATATACATACAGCAGAGCAGTAGCTTCCAACAGGAAATGAACGAAATAAATACTACTGAAAATATCTTCTAGATTTTTGAAACCAAAATACAATGCGTACATTTTGGTCAATTAAAGAAAATACATAACAACCTATTACTGAAAACTAGATGGAACAAATATTTCTAAAGTTGACAAATATATTAATTAATAGGAATTCTCTTTTTTTATTACATTTTCACCCCAAACAAGGCACATTGCTACTGGTGTAGTGGTCTACTATAAGGGGCAGCAACTACTGGGGCACTATGCTGGGATTTGGGCAGCTAGATGTCGGTTCATGTTACACTTGAACTTCTGCATGTCAGTACAGTTAGGGAAGCAGGAACCTGGAATGAAATTCCAAAGTCTATCGGTTCTGGGGAAGAAACTATTGGAGTAGAAAGATCTTTTACATCTAGGAATTTCTACTCTGTGGGGGTGGGATTTGGCTGCCTGTCGGGTTTGTCGAGGGTGTCTATATCGTGGAGGCACAAGTGTCTGCAGTTCGTCAGAGCATTCACCATTTAAATACTTGTAGAACAGGCAGAGGGATGCAACGTTTCGTCGATGGGACAGAGGCTGAAGCTAAGATGCCAGTCCAGGGCCTATCAGATTGGCGATTCTCTTTTGAACCTTGTCTAGGAACGAGAGACTAGTAGCAGATGCACCAGCCAAAATGTGACAACAATACTCCATACATGGGCGAATAAAAACTAACTTTTAGCTCACATATATCTGAAAAGGAAGTGCTAC
This sequence comes from Euprymna scolopes, assembly GCF_053919585.1. Classification (NCBI taxonomy): domain Eukaryota; kingdom Metazoa; phylum Mollusca; class Cephalopoda; order Sepiida; family Sepiolidae; genus Euprymna; species Euprymna scolopes. The sequence continues at coordinate 43,971,165 of NC_136482.1, read as the reverse complement.
GCTACAAATATCTAAAGCTGCTTCGTGTGGTGTCCAAAAAGATTGGGGCGCTGATCGACAAACACTATTTAAATTGTATAAAACTGAATCTTAACTTGACTATAGATGTTATATATATGGAGCAGCTAGAACCTCCTATATGAATGCATTACACGCAATCCACCATAAACCGCCAATACATATTTTATATTTTTGTACATCCACAATGCAAAGTCTTTATGCAGAATCCAATGAATTTCAGATCCCAAAATCAAGTTTGCAATATTAAAACAAAACAAAATCGCAACCAACAAATCCAGCCTATAACTCCATTTTCAATCTGAAATATCAAAACCTATTAGACCAAAAACTAAAAGCTGTAAAACTTTTTTTCCCCGGTATGAAACCACAGGTGGAAGACGCAGGTATCACGATATCCGACATCTATGATGTAAATAAACTAAGTCATCTATCCTAAAATACCGTGTAATTATCTTTGAACTAAACAATCAAAATAAGGAAAACAAACTCATAAATTAATATATTAAGAAAACTCATTAACCTTCAGGAAAAATGAATAAGCCATCTGTATATCTTACATATATGGTTCCAAAGACAGCAATAGAGTAGTATCAAATAACATTATTTTACAGAAGCGACTACCAGACTACCTTAAATTTTTAATGCCGAAACCACAGCTACAGAATTGGCTCTATACTTTTGCTGACCCCATTAACAATAAATTTATAATCTTTCACACTTCCTTAAATAACCTGTAACTGATAAACATACTACAAAGTATACTTAATCTCTTAAAACAAAGACATCAAATTCTGCTCTATCACCAATCATTTTGTATTTCATGATGATGGAAAAGCTGACATAGTTGTCAGAAACTCACTAAAATTGATGTTAGTAATATGAAAAATTCCATACACAAATTGCAAAAAACTTATTAATAATTTCACTATGAAGAAACAACAAGAATATTAGAAGAAATTTCAAAATCAAACCCTTGCTAAAAGAATGGTTACCAGAATCAAGAAAATCACGGAGTAGTCTTGCCTGCATTCGCATAGGATACAAACACACACACACACACACACACACGCACACACACACACAACACATGATTTCTTCCTGCAAAAAAAAGAAGACCTTCCAAAGTTCTTGGCATCCGAAGAACCCTTTACCAATTTCTTTTAGATTGTAGGGATCCGTCAAAATTATTACTACATTATTACAATAACTATTTGGAAAGGTAAATCTTAACACACTATTGGCATTTCTGACAAAGTAAACTTATACAAAACAATATAATTTCAATTCAATCCAACTTGAACCCTAAAAAATCCAACATTACTTCATACTCTCTCTGATCCACATCTGGCATCAATTGAAATGGATGGCTCTCGTCTCGGGAAAGCTCCATGTTTTGACGGGCTTCTGGGTTTGACCTTTACTCCTAATCTGAAATGGAACACGTACATCGGGTCTGTTGCCAAGGTCACTGGGAAAATGGTGGTTTCCTTCTACCGCGCTAGAAGATATCTAACTACTGATGCAATTCTCTATCTATATAAAAGCCAAGCACGTCCAAGGATTGAGTACTGCTGCCACATCTGGGCAGGAACTGCTAAAAAACAGCCTTGACAGAGCACAAAGTAGACTTAGTGGCCTAGTTGTAGATGCCTTTTTCTCTTTCCTGCAGCCTCTATCCCGCAGAAGAGACTGTCTTTATTTTATCGTTATTCTCATGACAGGTGCTCCAATCTCTGGTCCCCCCTAGCAAATCTTTCACGAAAATATAAAATATCTATTTAACACACACACACACACACACACACACACACACACACATATATATATATATATATATGCCAAATAGATATTTAGGTTGAAGTCTACTTCTGTATGCTATCTTAACGATGACCGCATAATCTTTATTCTGTCTGGCTTTCGTTACGTGAGTATGAATTCTTAGCTGAACATAGCGAGTCACTGTTTTAATATTTGTTGAATATCTTTATTAAATAAGTGTAATAATGAAATTTACAATATGAATAGAATGCCCGTTACCATTCAGTACTTAAATTTAAGTACGTGACTGTGGTTAGATGGAGAGCAACGCCGTCAGTCAACTGTACGTATGCCAAGTTTGAATCCAGTCGTTTCCATAGCAACAGTTTCACTTGATCCTTTTCGATGCTAACAGTGGGACACAATACGTAATTGGAGATTGTAAAGAAATATAAGAACACAAGAGTTAAAAGTATTTTAGTTCTAGTTAACGATAACGACGTTAATGCTCTGTTGGTGTTGAACATCATTCAATCATTTGGAATGAATCAGACAATAATTGTTGGCACTCGTTTCGCCAATATCTTTCTAGTTAGAATTTTTTCTAAAATGATATTGAGTACTTACAGAATGCAAGATATGAATGTTGCCAACATTGCAAGATCAACACTTTTCTGTGGAATGGCATTTACTCGAACTTGGCACATCCAAGTTATCTCGAACTTGGCACATCCAAGTTATTTTCTTTAACCACGTAGTAACTATAACCTTCTTGTTGCTGCTATTGTTGTTACAGTTTTGAGTGTTGACCCCCCTCCTCCAATTGAGCTCACGAAGGTAAAAACAATGAAACAAGCTCATCCATTAACCTATTGCAAGAATTGCTTGTTGTGCGCGAACGTTCCCTTTTTGATCACATTTATTCGTTAACTTGCAGGATTGCAGATTTTTCCCAAGATATCAGGGACATATTTTCAGCAGCTGCATGCAAAGTACACGAAAGGTTTAGGGCAGAACATACAAAGGGATAGCGGAGACAAATAGATGACCAAATTCATCCTGATGAAGCTCCCTCCTGATTATTCACCGCAGCCTTGCTAGCCAGATAGCTCTGACAAAAAATACGTTCCACTCTTCCTACCATATTGTTATGGCTCCCAAATACGAGGGTCGTGCAAGAAGTAGTGCCCCTGACCAACTTTCAGTTGTCTGATCTAGCTGAAATTTTGCATGTGCAGTGATTTATATCTCTACGGGTTATGTGGTAAATTACAGCTCTGAACTGATTGTGGTTCCTATTTTACAGGTGTTTGAACTGAGTCAGGTGTGAAATAGAGCTTGTTGAATGTCGAGCAATGATCCGGTTTTTGTATTTGAAAGGACGCACACCACAGGAGACTTTTGATGAAATGAAAGAAACTTATGGTGATAATGCTCCATCATATGGCCTTGTAAAACATGGCCGAAAGTCTGTGGTAACAGCTCCCAGTTCTGGTCGCCCCCCTTCTTCCAGTAATGAAGCATCTGTCCGTCAAGTTAAGGCTGCCATTTTGGAAGATCGCCGCATTACTATTCGCCAAATAGTCCAAGGTGTCAAGATTAGTACAGGGTCTGTGGAAACTATCATTCATGACCATTTGCATAAGATGTCTGCCAGATGGATTCCCAGGTAATTCACACCATTCCAGAAGCGAGGACGCGTCGAGTGCTCGAGGATGAATTTGGAGATGTGCCAAGAAGATGAATCAAAGTTTTTCAAAAGACTGATTACACAGAATGAAACCTGGGTCCATCACTATGATCCAGAGACCAAAGCCCAGTCAATGCAGTGGAAGCACTTTGACTCACCCCCTACAAAGAAGGCAAGGGTGCAGCCCTCCGCTGGCAAGATCATGCTCACAGTCTTCTGGGACCATGACGGAGTAGTGATGACAGATTTCCTGGCAAAGGGTACTATAATTACAGGAGCCTATTATGCTTCACTGTTGAGGAAATTAAGGAAGCTATCAAAATCAGGAGGTGGGGAAAGATCAACAAAGGCACCCTCTTCCTGCAGGAAAATGCTCCGGTCCACAACTCGCATGTCGCCAGATCATGAAATCCTCCCCCATCCTCCCTACACTCCTTACCTTGCACCCTCTGACTTTAACCTCTTCCCAGCCATTAAGTTGTTTTTGAAAGGAAAGCGTTTCCCAGATGATGCAGCCTTGATTTCTGAAGTCACGTCGTGGTTGGAGTACGAACCTGGGGGGGGGGTTCTACAAAAACGGTCTTCAGAGCGGCATCAAACGATGAGAGAAATGCATAAATCTGGGTGGTTTCTATGTAGAGAAAGACTAATAACTGTGCCAAGTTTCGTTGCTCTACTGCTATGGGAAGTGGGCCAGGGGCATTACTTATTGCACGCCCGCGTAGCTACAAGAAGAACAGAACCACGGATAATAGTTTAAAAGCACGAAAACAACGGAAAGTTTACAAACGGAAAGTATTGGTAATTCACCGAGCATGCGAGGTTCGCTCTGGATTTACATCCCTTCCCGCGATCGCCATGAGTTATAGTTCATATGGACGATGGATTAATCCATTTGGAGGATGGCTCCCTCACAACACATATTAAGGAGGAGTATGGTTCAATACGTCTGAAAGAAAGGCAACGAGTCAATCCTAATAATTCCTCTGAACGAGCTGAACAAAAAGTGAAGGAAATTAGTCTGTAAGTTTGTTGTATGCTATAATGTAGTGATGGTTTCTTGCTGCCGGCATTACAAGAACTAGTACGTGAAGTACTCCATAGTGTACTTCACGTCTATGATATTTATTGAGACAGGTAGAGAAGATTTAGGAGCAAGTTGCTTTGTATGATCAACCAAGTTGAAAAACCTGTATATCTCTGAAGCAGACAGTCGGTAGGTTAGTCCTAGTTATTTGGTTTCACCACCCTGAACGTATATAATCTTGTTGAAATTCCTCTATTGGTGTTGTTTCCCGGATGGATGTCACTGAGGTTTGAGAGACGCATGATCAAGTAAGATTATTCAGCTTGACGAATTATACCAATGGTTTACGTTAGACGAGTGTCTTTTGTGTAATAAATTGCGAACAGACGGGCTTACCTGACAAACGCTCGAGGTGTGCACTCTGCAAAGCGGGCACGTCCAAAGAAAAATGGCAAGATGGCGGCGGCCGGTTAATATTGCCAAGTAATCACGCAAAATCTCCTGTTCTCTCGCACACACGAGAGTTCAGCATAGCATAAAAACGGGTCACTGTGAGCAAGAAGGGAGAAGGAAAAACGTAGTCAAGACAAAGACGACGCTTCTGACGACTGAGAAGAAAAACAGAAGAAAAAGAGCAAGAAGTAGAAGAGGAAGAAGAGAACGATACATGAGAAGACGAGGTGTGTGCGGTTTTGAGTAAATCGAAACAGACAGAAAAAAAAAACTCTGATTACAAGCTATTTCGGCTTTGGTATGGAGAAATTTGACATCAGATTAATTCCGGAATTCGATGGCCCCCCCACTGGTCCCTCGGTGGTCGAATGGCTGGAAAAGGCTGAGCGCGTTTGCCGGTTGTGCAAGATTAAAGACCCAGCTATGGTTATCCCATTGAGACTCACTAAAGGGGCTTATGCCGTGTACCAGCAGCTAGGCGAGGATCCGACCATGGAGCAGATTACAAAAGCGCTATACGGGGCATTTGGTACAGACCCTTTTGTCGCCTGGAGGCAGTTTTCCGAACGCCGACTTGGGCCGGGGGAAACAGTGGATGTCTACATGGCCGACTTGAAAAAGCTTGCCACTCCCTTCGGCGGTGCAAGTGATCGCATATTGGCATGCGCCTTTTTGTCGGGACTTCCGGATGAGGCAAGTCGACTGCTGCGAGCATCGTCAAGACTCACTGAGATTGGATTGGAGGAGTTATTGGCGAGAGCACGAAACATCTTGAAAGACGATCGAGAACTAATCTCCGCAGCTGTTGACACTCTGGACTCGCCAACGAAGGGTCTACGATGCTATACCTGTGGTGGCCCCAACCACTTTTCCAGAGACTGCAACAGCGGTACAAGGCGCACCCCTAATTATGGAGCACGACAAGTAATACGGTGTCACCAATGCAATAAGCCAGGCCACATAGCGCGGGATTGTCCGGGGAACGGGCAAGGGGAGGACGCCGCAGCGCTAGCACCCTCCCCAACGCGGCATTGAACAAAGCGCTGCCTGCAGTAACAGTTCAAGTTGATGGATGTGAACGTTCAGCGCTGGTTGACACCGGCTGTACCCAAACCTTTCTTCGAAAGGAATATTGCGCCACATGGAAGAAACGAAGGATCCCTGTACTTACTGTCGGCCAAGGCTCATTAGTGTGTTGTGGGGTCAGCGTTGTTCATATCAGCATTGGCAATGGCTCTCCGGTTGCTGTGACGGTGTTAGTGGTCGATGGGGAGCTGCTAGGATATGACCTTCTCCTTGGAATGGACGCTATCACACAGCTAGGCGGAATTAATGTGAACGGCGCCGGTGATATGAGCTTCTCTCGACCAAACAAACAAATGTGTGCAGCAATCACTCTCGATGAGCCCGACTTCCATGCAGAATACGATAAGGGCATAAACACTTGGACAGCGTCCTGGAAATGGGCAGGCGACCAGCCACCAGTGTCATTGCGGGATCGGCTTACAGAGTATCCCCCTCCTGCGTGGCTTACGGGGCAGTACGAGGCAGAACTTTAAGTGTGGCTGGATAATGGCTGGTTAGTTCCATACCCAGAGGATGAGCTCGGGCCCCGGCGGGGGCTAATTCCCCTGATGGCTGTCAGACAAGAGAACAAGCAGAAAGTTCGACCTGTTCTTGATTACCGGGAACTTAATGAATACGTTGACCCACACACTGCGGGGGCTGATGTCTGTGCTCATAAACTACGGGAGTGGCGGCAGCAGGGTGCGGAAGCAGCCATACTGGACTTGCGAAGAGCGTACTTGCAAATACGTGTTGAGAAATCGCTGTGGCCGTTCCAGACGGTGGTGATCAAAGGAACTCGCTATTGCTTGACCAGGCTAGGATTCGGCCTGAATGTAGCCCCTAACATCATGACAGCAATCATGCAGGCGATCCGGCGTCAAGATGAAGCGGTGCAACATGCGACATCGTCGTATATAGACGACAGTTTTGCCAATGAGAGCCTCCTGTCTGCCCAGGCGGTCAAAGAACACTTCGATCACTTCGGATTGTCGTACAAGGAGCCGGAGCGGCTACAGGACGGGGCGAAAGTGCTCGGACTGTAGGTGAGCGGAAGTGCAGATGGCCTTCAATGGGGAAGGAGTGGTGAAATCCCGGAAATCCCATCTACCATCACACGTCGGAGCACGTTTGCCATTTGCGGAAAATTGGTGGGTCACTTCCCTGTGTGTGGGTGGCTCCGAGTGGCTGTAGCGGCCATAAAGCGACGGGCAACTTCTATGTCAAGTGGATGGGACGATGAGGTGAATGATCCTGCCCTGCGAAGCATGCTGGTGGAAGTTGTGGCCAGAGTGACCAATGATGACCCTGTACGGGGGAGCTGGTGCGTCGATGGGAGTGAATTTACAGTTTGGGTAGACGCCAGCTCACTTGCCCTTGGCGTTGCTCTGGCGGTCGACGGAAGGATAATAGAAGATGCCTGTTGGCTTCGGCCGGAGAATGACGCCAAGCATATAAACCTAGCTAAACTCGATGCTACACTGAAAGGAGTCAATCTAGCGCTTCAGTGGCAGGCTAGAATCCTTCACATCATCACGGATTCCACGTGTGTGCATCGGTGGATGACCAATGCCTTGAACGGAAAAGCACGTCTGACAACGAAGGCGTCGGCCGAAATGTTGATCCGGAGGCGGCTTGCTACCCTAACCGAAACCACTAAGGAATACGACTTGGTCATAGATGTGACACTGGTGCAGTCCTGTTTGAATCAGGCGGATCGTCTGACCAGAGTGCCACGCCGTTGGCTAGAGCTGCCAAAAGAAGTGAACGAGTCAGCACCTGTAAATTGCGCTGCAGTGGGACATAGACTCAGCCCGGAGCATATTAATGATGTCCATTGCCAAAGCGGGCACCCCGATGTAAACCGAACGCTTTACTTCGCCAGATTGGTTGACCCCTCTGTGTCTCGGAGGGCTGTGAAATCTGTTGTGGGAAGCTGCAACACCTGCCGATCGATCGACCCAGCACCTGTCCGGTGGAAGAAGGGAATACTCAGTGTGAAGCGTAATTGGGATAGGATTGCGATGGACATAACGCACTACAACGGGAGGCATTTTTTGACGCTTATCGACTGTTGACCATCTAGGTTTTCATTGTGGCGGCCCCTTCGCCGGCAGGGCGCGGCTGCCATTATCCATGAGTTGGAAGGTGTGTTCCTCGAGCGTGGCCCTCCTTCTGAGATACTCACCGACAATGGCCCCGCTTTTGTTAGTGAGCCGTTTAAACAGTTTGCAGATGGCTGGAGTGTCCATCTGCGTTTTCGGTGTGCCCATGTTCCCAGTGGAAACGGGATTATTGAGCGCAATCACAGAACTGTTAAGACAATCGCAGCGCGGAAGGGGTGTACGGTACCTGAAGCAGTCTATTGGTACAACGTCACCCCTAAGGACGATGTTTCACCCTCCACCGCGCCAGCCAACACGCTACATACATACCGTGTCAGGGTGAGAGGTTTGGAGAGCAGCTCACTACCCGAACCGGAGCCACCACAAAAGAACATAAAAGAGGGAGATGTCGTCTGGGTTAAAAAACCCCGAGGCCAGTGCACGACTCGCTACGGAACCGGTCATGTCACTGAAGTGATCAGCCCGCAGGCTGTGCGAGTTGATGGAGTACCTCGTCATATTAAAGACTTAAGATCAGTATTCCAAACGCAGCTGCCGCTTGACGAAGATAGTGAAATTGAATCCGTGACCAGCGACCCATCATTCTGGTTCATGACGGCTTCAACGCACAGCGACACTGAGAGTGGTAGCCTTCAAAGTACTGACCCTCCTGCTGATGATGAAGACCCGGACAGTGATACTGCGATGCTCAGCTTTAGGTTCGCCGACCTTCGTGTCACGGAAGACAGCGCAGACGATGATGAAGCCCCGAATCCCTCTTTCCGAAGAAGCACTCGAAGAAAAAGGCCACCACCTCCCTGATCTTTCTGTGATAATGAGATCAGGGGGGAGTGTGTAATAAATTGCGAACAGACGTGCTTACCTGACAAACGCTCGAGGTGTGCACTCTGCAAAGCGGGCACGTCAAAAGAAAAATGGCAAGATGGCGGCGGCCGGTTAATATTGCCAAGTAATCACGCAAAATCTCGTGTTCTCTCGCACACACGAGAGTTCAGCTTAGCATAAAAACGGGTCACTGTGAGCAAGAAGGGAGAAGGAAAAACGTAGTCAAGACAAAGACGACGCTTCTGACGACTGAAAAGAAAAAAGAAGAAAAAGAGCAAGAAGTTGAAGAGGAAGAAGAGAACGATACATGAGAAGACGAGGTGTGTGCGGTTTTGAGTAAATCGAAACAGACAGAAAAAAAACTCTGATTACATCTTTCATGGAAGATTGGCGAGATGGGACCAGAGATTGGAGCTCTGGAATTTCTGCTGATGTTGTTGACTACTTCTTTATTATATCGATTCCAGTAACTTACTCATGACACACAGGGTAATTATTGGTCTGTACTGAGAGGGAGATGACCTATCACCTGAATTTTTAAATACAGGGCAGGATGATGAGGTATTTAGGGCGTGGGGAAGCAATTCTCCTTAAGACAACCCTTAAACTGTTTTATAAGTATGGGGGCAAGTTCTGGTTGAAGCCTTTTCAATACTACAATTGGAATGCTGTCAGGGCGAGTTGCTTTACTGGAATCAAAGTTCTTGATTAGCGTGACGACATTACGCACAGATATTTGTATATTGCATAGCGTGTTGTCTGTTATAGGAGGAAATATGGGGAGTTGATGGCCTTGGCCGCATAGGGTAGACTTAGCTGCAAAATTATTAGCAAATAGTTTGGCCTTGTCTGATGCTGACGAGATGACCTCATGTTCATTGATGATGATTGAGATAGAACGCACACTTCTGTTCAGGATCCTGTTCGCTATTATATAGGCGGGAACCAAGCGGCTGCTCAGCTACCTTGGATTTAACAGACTGAGCATATAACTCTCTTGCATTTATTATTACTCTTTTACAGTGTTCGCTGGAAGTCCTGAAAGCAGCTTGTGTCTCAGTATATCTATTACGTTGGTAGCTATGGAAATATGATTTCTGTGCGCGATGGCAGCAGCATATTCTGGGGAGAACCATGGCTGGCTGTTAGGTTTTTACTGGAAGTTTTTGCATGGTATAAATCGGTCTATGCCTACAATTAACAATTCGGTCAGGTATGATATTATAGAGGACACATCCTATTTAAACATGGAATGCAGAGGTACATCAGATATAAATGTACGGAAGCTATCCCAGTCAGCCATACAGTATCGATATACTGTACGGTTGAGAAGTACGTCTGAAGACTTATTACATTTCATTTTTATCTTAACCCATACAACCAAGTGGTCGGAAGATCCCAAAGGAGATAGAACGGAATATGAACATAGATCAGGAGAAGTTGTGAGACAAAGGTCTAGAAGGTTTGCATAATGACAGGTAGTATCGGACACAGGTGTTGGTTCGTGAACAATCTGAATGATGTTATAGGCAATGGAAAATCATGACAGAACCTCCCCTCATCATCTGTCATGTTTCAGTGGGTCAGCCATTCCACATTGAGGACATTGAAGTCACCACAGATGTGAATGTTAGCCGAGGGATGAGTAAACAGGATGGGGTCAATTTTCCCAGATATTCTCATTAAGATAGTAACTCCACTGGAGAGGGGGCGATAAAGGGCAAATATAAATGCGGTGGTGTAAGCAAGTGCAACCCGGAAGCACATATAAGGAAAATTAGGGTCTTCTATGGAGATATTTCTACCACAGGGAAAGCTATCTTTAATGAATGCCCATGGCTATTTTGGGAGTCAGATTTAAATGTTAAGTTAGAGTATCCTTTAATTGTGATCTCATCTAGGAAAGTGGTCGGTCCTATGTCTGTTTTGCTTAAGAACAATATGTCCGATTTCGTCTCCTGCTATTGGATTTCAACCTTTGAAAGGTTGGAAACGTAGACCCCTGATGTTGGAGAAGGAGACATGGTAGTACGGGTCTACTTTTGAGGACGGGGTTCTAAGTTTATTCATGTATTTTTTCTTGAGATATTTCATGTTGAGGTTTTGGGATTTGTGGAACAGGTCAACAGACTTGTTTGGAGCAGGAAAGTGAGGGAAAGGAAGTGAGAAAAAGACAGGAAACTCTTTTTGTAGTACATGATAAAGTAAAGCCGCAACAATTACCCACTAGCATTGCATCGAGAGGCCCCACCAGAAACTACTGCATGGTCCAGAATCTATTCACCAAACGGTAATACAGCACCCCACCCAGTACTTTGCACCTGCTGATAGGACAGCCTCCTTAGTGGTTAATCTAAGGTTCGGGTCCCTGACTATCAGGCAGATAACATCAGCACAGAGGAAACGTTTTCCTCCAGCACCCTTACAGAGAAACAGAAAATTTCCACCATCTCAGGCTACTGTTCACGCAAGTAATGCTGACCTAGTATACAGCTTTTTCCTCGCCCTTTTGGCAGCATAATCACTCATTGGAAATGAGAACTGAAGGACAAATAAGGAGAAACGAGATTTACTGGAGCTGCCAATAACACAGTGCATTATCTATTCTACATTAAAAAAAGGTACGGGGGACTTATTAATATCTAGGAATGGATTATCATTGTCGATCTCAGCATCAAGAGCAAGTGAAATTTCTAAAGAATCATATAATATTCGTTATTCGTTATTACTTGATAGGAGAAAACCCTGATCAAAATCAAAGAAGTCTTTAACACAATGATATTTCATCAGCAGAAAGAAATAAAAGATTCCATCATAATTACATCAGCTTAAAAAAAATGGCGTCCTTGTGAAGCATAATTAAAACTTTTGTTATAGAAATTCTAATTAATATTCGATACTTATCGCTGGAATGAAATTATTGCTTTATTTGCTTTCTAACTCCTCATCACTGTGCTCATGTTTCATAGCGAACTCTACTTTAGGAAACAGTTTCCCCCATCTATTTTGTTGATTTTCTATTATTCCCCGAGAATTAAAAATCAGAATATTTATATTCGAGTGATAATCGTTTTCAAAATTAATTACATTTACATTTTAATTAATAATATATTTGCTTGAATAAAAAGGAAAATATTTTTAGTTGCAAATATTAAACAAAATGGAATCTCTTGTTATGAATAAAATTATCATTCAGCCAAATGCTTCTGTCCACAATTATTTTATCTTCTATAGAAAATAGTGTTGAATGTCTTGTGGAAAGTGTGTTAATAGACAATAATCATTTACTTCGAACAAAAAGGTAATTTCTTTTTTTCAAAAAAGTACACCTTCCCCGGTTTGCCAGATAATTCTCATATATATATATATATATATATATATATATATATATATATATATATATATATATAAATATATATATATATATATATATATATATATATATAATAAAAAGCTGAATGTGTGTGTGTGTGTGTGTGTGGTTACGAATAGGCTCATATAGTGTTGACTATTATAGAAAACTGATCACATATAATGATAGAAGATGTATCGAGACACGGGAATGGGTATGTTTGATCTGCTAGAACGGTGTTTCATTAAAATTGTGGGGTCTGCGTTCACGCCTGGTCCACAAAGTATGGAAATAAAAAAATTAAAAATGAAAACAATAAAAAAACGTTTACAAATGTTTTTGATATAGGTGTACATAATAATACTTTGATAAGTATGTTTTAACTTAAATAAGGATGGTATAATAAAATTGTGGGGTCTGCGTCCGAGCCTGGCCTCCATAGAATGGAAATAGGCACACACTTTAATAAATACTTTTCATATCTACCTGTGTAAGTATACTTTGACAATTATGTTTCAGTTTGAAGAAATATGGTATAATAAAATTATGGGGTGTAAGTTCGCGCCTGACCTCCATGGAATGTAAATATATCAGAAAGTTTAACAAGGTTTTTTTAAATATATATCCACAGAATATTGTGATAAGTGTTTCAGTGTGAACAGGTACGTTATAATAAATCATGGGGGCTATCTATTTTATTTTTACTTTTATCATATTTTGCTTTGGTTTTGATACCCCGAAATTTGAAGCTATCTCTTTACAACCATTCCTGTTCATAACCTATTTTACTTTCATAAATCAGAGTCCATTTTCTGTAAGCTGTTTTTGAACCCAGTCAACGACGGGCACTTTTGCTAGTATATATATACATACATACATACATATATATATATATATATATATATATATATATATATAAGTACAGTAATTTAATAAAGTATATTGAGAAACACTTTAGCAAGAGTTAAACACACTTTTATTTTTGGAAAAGAAACACAAAAGTCCTTAATCCGCGGAATTTCGAAGTACTTTCTTTGTCGTTAGAGGGAAGGAGTAAGTAGGACGCATACAGAAATTTTACCTGTAAAGTATTAAAAGAAACTAAGTTTGAAAAAGATCATACTGACGTGAAAGTGAAATGCAGAATAAGGAAATAGATGGAGTGAGGTAAAAAAAAAAATGGTTTCACGCGAGAGTATGTTCCCATGGTTGTTGAGTCCAAAATCAGATGAATCGAAGAAAATGGTAGAAATAAAAGATCTTTTTTTGAAGTAGTCTGAGTGCAAGTTGTTTCTTTATTAGAAGATAAATTTAATTTCAGTATTATGCTAAAGCCTATTTATTCATAGTTCCTACATCCTGCCTATTATCGGAGAATTTTAGCTAAAACGTTCTAGAACGCCCCCCCCACACACATATTCAAAATTTAACGCTTTAATGACCGCAACAAGTGCGGACTTTCTTTTAATAAACAATCATATTTATTTATTAAAATTAAATTCGATATTTCAACTCATAACGGAATCTTCGTTAGAAAATACAGGATTTTCTGTTTTTATCTATCATATTGGTGGGTGGTAAGGCTTGGCACATTTTTACTCAGATGTTTGCGAAGTGTAATGTCGAGCGTGTATTTGTTAAAATAATAAAAAGTTCATCTTATTTTTAACGTCTTCCTCTTTCTTTATTTAAATCAAAATGCTATTGTTCGCCCCTGATGAGAATGGCGAAAGATGTCTCGGGTTTAAGTGAAACTCTTTTCTGTCGTTTATAAATTTTGTACCGTGAATAAACTCTTCTAATTATATGCAAATCGGTATTTTTGTTTTAAATGAAAATTCGTGAAACTTCGCACGTCATACGGCAACAATAACGCATGCGCAGATATAAAATCTTAAGCTGATCTGCGCAATAGTAACCAAACGGTAGCCATTTTGGTGATTTGCAGTGTTTTTTCAGCGTTCCAACTTTGTATGCAAGATGGGACGTAAAGGTGCTTTAAGTCAAGCTGAGAAGTTTAAAATTGTTCAAAGGCTCCATAATAAGATTTTCACCTTAGAAATTGTCAAAGAATTACACCGTGATCATCGTACAATAAAAAAAAAAATATTGTACTAAACCTCAACTTTGCAACGGACGTTCTAAAAAAGGGAATATTCGTAAGAATCATATCTGTCACGCCGAACAATATATATTCTTTTATGTAATCACGTAATTTAATAAAAGTTTGTTTTATATGTTATATTTTAATTCTAACAAATTCGTAATAATCTGGACACCAAATCGTTAGAATTTTCCTTATTTTCTTTACTTGAAATTGTTTAGTGGGAATGGTGTATGAGGAAAAAAGACTTGTTTATTTTCTTACTTATCGTCTGCGTGACAAACAGACATAAAAAGAAGGAAGGAGAGAGACTGTTTAAATGGGGGAATCAAAAGCGAGCAATCGTTTAAAAGAGAAAGAAAGGACATCTTTTTAGTATGTGCTCCAGAATAGAAAGAAAATGTAAAGAATAAGAAAATAGAGAAATATACATCATGCAGCACGCGTGTGAAAGAAGCAAATGCACAGTAAAATAAAGACGAAGGAATGAAAAGGGTTACGACTGCTGGAAAAGACAGTATACAGTAACATGCAGGTAAACCAAGCAGCGAATGCTTTTGCTCCGAGCATTAGCAGACACTAAATATACGAAGAAAAGAAATGGCGAATTTTCCAATATTTTTAAACGAAATGAACGAAAAATATATCTTGAGCCACTGATAATTAATATGAGGAATGTACAAAGATGACTTTGGATGAAGAAACAAGAGTTATCAACGATATTGATTTGCGAAACTATAACAAATTGTGAAACGAGCGAACAGACACATCCGATATATGTCTACAATTATATAAATGCAACTTTTTCTCTGTGTGCGAGTTCCTTCCTTATAGACTCCGAAACAGCTGGACATATTTCCTTCAAATTGGCAGAACTTTACTGTATAAGTCTCGGAGTGATCTTACATTTTCTCTCCGAATACCATCGATAATTACCGATAATCGATAATTGAAACCCTTAATTTAATTTATCGGTAAAGCCATTTTTTCTATATCGTCGTTTATCAACAATGATAAAAGAACGGGCCCTAAAAATCATACTGTTGGTAAGTTGATAACGTGTTTTTTTTTTTTTTTTTTTTTTTTTTTTGTTAACGGTTCGAACTACGCACGTAAATTTCTTAGTTTTACTTTTGATTTACTGCAAATAATTTTATAAGACTTGAAAATTTACAAATTTTTTAGCTGTGCAAAAGTAAATTATGTTTCCTTTTTTTGACGTCATTGAATAAACAATTTGTATATATATATAAATATATAAATATATATATATGTATATAGTAATGTTGATATATTTATATATGTATATATATATATATATTCAATTCAATTCAAAAAACTATAAATAATAAATTAAAAACAAAAAAATTAATTTTTTCAATCTCTCCCTGCCCAGCTAATTTATATATATATATATATATATATATATATATATATATATATGTATATATATGTGCACATATATATATATATATATATATATATATATATATGTGTGTGTGTGCGTGTGTATGTGTGTGTGTTTGTATATGTATGTATATGTGTGTATGTATGTATTTATATGTGTGTATATATATGTGTGTGTGTGTATATGTATGTATATATATGTATTTGTGTTTGTGCGTATCTTCTACATGTGTGTATATGTATGTGTTTATATATATTTGTATTTGGTTACGTATCTTCTACATGTATATTTGTGTGTGTGTTTTTCTGTGTGTATGTGTTTTATTCACTTATTATAAATATCTCCCTAATAATTTTATGAATTTTATTATTTGATTAACTTACTGATATTCTTACCTATTTCTATATTAGTAAAATAAACTTGTAACTTATAATTCATTAATTTATATTTTTCTCTTTCTCTCTTTCCTTCAACTACAACGCCTGAAAATTTAAAAATTATTTATAAAATATTTTTCAATTCCCCCCCCCCTCCCAGCTAATTTATATTTATATATATATATATGTATGTATATGTATATGTATATATATATGTATGTGTAAGTGTTTGCATCTGGATGTATGTGTATTTGCATATATGCTTATATATGTATATATGCGTGTATTTTTACGTATCTGTGTATGTGTACATATATATATATGTGTTTGTATATGTATGTTTGTGTATATATGTATATGTATATATATATATATATATATATATATGTATGTGTGATCACGCATGTGCTTTTCCCCCATTTACGTATGTGCATTTGCTGTACATATTTATGCGTGTGCTTATATTTGTGTGTTACTTATTAAAAATGTTTTTTTTCTATTATTTAAGTTACTTACTTAAGCTTTCACCTATTTCATTTTATTTCATTAAAATAAACCTGTAACGTATAATTTCTACCTGCCCGGCTAACTTATTTATATATATATTATATTTAATTATATATATCATTACACTATCAAAATAAACCTGTAAAGTATAATTCATTAACTTATTTTTCCTTTTCTTTTTCTTTCCATTTTATAAACAATAAATATCTTTCAATCTCTCCCCGCCCGGCTAAATTACTTTAAACCCCATTTTCAACCCGTTCCTTCACCTATTTTATTTTATTTTATTAAAATAAACCTGTAACGTATTATTTCTACCTGCCCGGCTAATTTATTTATTATATTTAATTATATATATCATTACACTATCAAAATAAACCTGTAAAGTATAATTCATTAACTTATTTTTCCTTTTCTTTTTCTTTCCATTTTATAAACAATAAATATCTTTCAATCTCTCCCCGCCCGGCTAAATTACTTTAAACCCCATTTTCAACCCGTTCCTTCACTAACATTAACTCTCCAACCTGTTGCCATGGTGATCCTTTAAATTAACTGTTACTTATGCCGTTATCAACAAAAGTAGCGTCTTTTAAGTTTAAACCGTTAAAAAACACGTATATAAGAATTTACACATAATTAATATTTAATTATAAACCCCTCTCTTTTTTTAATACACTCCTACTACTTTAAACTCCAACGTCCTCTCCCCACCACTCCCCCTTCTTTTCTAACTCCCCTTTATCTACGATCTTTCCATTTTTATTTGACTTTATAACTTAGTCCATCTATGAATTCTGATGATGCTAGTTGGATTTTCCCTCTCTTTGAGGATTTTCCTCTAGTTGAAACAATTTGTAAACTCATTCTGGACTCACAGTAATAAATTTCCTATATATATATATATATATATATATATATATATATATATATATATATATATATATATATATATATATATATATATACAGTACTGTTGATATATTTATTTTATTAGCGATTCTGAGCGTTTTTAAGGGAGTTACCTGCGTTTGGTTTACACTTAGTCGCCACTATTTGGGAAGTTTTTTTGTTATTATTATTAATTTTATTTATGACACATTTGAATACATTTATTAAAATATATATTAATTTTTTACATGCTTAATGTTATACATGTACACGCATGTTTCTGGGTATCACAAGTCGTCAGCATGGCTAAACCTTTGACAAGACTCCAACTAGTAAGATTTCGGTAATTAACTTGGACACTTACCACTTCCTTATCATATTTTATGCCCGATTTTGTCACTTGTTAATGTTGTCTGCTGTTACGAATTGGAGTCCTGTCAAAAGTTTAACCATGCTGACGAGGGGTGATTCCCAGAAACACACCCGTACCTGGATAAATCTCAACACGTAAAATTAATAATAATAATAATAACAATAATGATAATAATGATAATAATAATAATAATAATATATATATATATATATATATATATATATATATATATATATAAGAGAAAACAGAAATAAATTGTGAGTTAATCTACATTCTCTTTCTCTCCCTCTCTTTCTCTCTCTCTTCCTCTCTGGTTTACAACTACATTTTCATAAATATTTTTATTGTAGGTGATGACGAATTTTGCTCAACTGATAGAAAAGTAAGTCTCATACCCAGTAACTTGATTATTTTCCATTTTGTTTTATTTTCATTACTTTTAGCTTTCATATATCTATAATCGATTTTTAATTAATAAAAATTACAATATTTGTTAAATAGTTATTTTTGCATGTGTTCGTTCTTCAATATTTATTTTAATCCGTGTCTTTAGAATAAAATAGTCCATCCTTACGCTTCAGTGGTATTTTTGCCACGAATCTCGGGGAACTTCGTTTTTAAATTTATAAACGAAACAGCATTTTTAGCAAGTTGTTTCGTTTTGTTTTCTGTAATTCCCAGTGTAAATCATTTGTTCGTAACCATACATTTATATTTGTTGTGGTTTAATGTTGAAAAAAAAAGAAGGAGAAGACTTGAAAACGGTGAAATGAAGTATAGAGGGTGTCTCAAAAAAATGTACCCACACTTCGAATGACGAGAAATCCTTTATTTATGAACATAGAGTGAAATGGAATAGCTTCGAATACAGAAGATAAATGTGATCAAAGGAGCATGTTCGAAATTTGTGGATCAACAAACTCCTGAAGCAAGTTAAGGTATCTCTCACCAGTGACAGTTCCGTTAATAAAAATGGCCCTATGATGCCCAATGTTTGACAAAGGCTTCCTTTCTAGGGCAATTGCTCTTGACATATCAAAGGCCTTCGACAAGGTATGGCATAAGGGGCTACTTCACAAGATTTCCAGCTACGGTATAACTGGAAATGTTTTCGCAATCATTAAATCAATTCTCTCCGATAGGCTCATAAGAGTAGTGGTAGATGGACAAAAATCGGAGGCCTGCAATATAAATGCTGGAGTCTCTCAGGGGTCAATCCTGGGCCAAACTCACTTCCTGATCTACATCAATGATGTCCCAAAGCACATACTTAAATCATTCATTGACACCTATGCTGATGACACGACCATCTACGGCAACACATCAAAGGCTGTAAATGATAAAGTTCTCTCTGATTCTCTCTCCTCTGATCTCAAGCGCGTGGTTCAGTGAGGGGAAGACGTGGCTGGTTACCTTTAATGCATCTAAAACCAAACTCCTATCCTTACATCATCAACGCTCTGATCCCCATCTGGCATCAACTGTGATGGATGGCTCTCGTCTGAGTGAGGCCCCGTGTTTTGACAAGCTTCTGAGTTTGACCTGTACTCCTGACCTGAAATGGAACACGTACATCAAATCTATTGCAATGGTTGCTGGAAAGATGGTAGGATCCTTCTACCGCTCCAGAAGATAGCTCACTAATGATGCAATTCTCTTTCTATATAAAAGCCAAGTACGTCCAAGGATGGAATTCTGTTGCCATATCTGGGCAGAAGCTGCTAAAAACAGCCTATCCTGCCTTGACAGAGTACAAAATAAACTTCGTGGCTTAGTGGGGGATGCTCTTTTCTCTACCTTGCAACCTCTCTCCCACAGAAGAGATGTTGCGAGCCTATCCTTATTTTATCGTTATTTCCGTGGCAGATGCTCGTCTGAACTCCAATCTCCCGCCTCGCCAATCCTTCACGAAAAAAACCCGTCTAGCCGAATCCACTGTGAAAAATTTCCCCCACTCTTTATCTGTGTCTAAATCAAAACGTGGATCCCACGAACAAAGCTTCTTTCTTAGAACTGCGCGCCTGTGGAACTCTGTTCCGTCTGCCTGCTTTCCCCCTGACTACAACTTGAAATGTTCAAGTCCAACGTTAACAAATTCCTAATGAACCGCCCCCGTAAGTAAACACTTCATCAAATCTCCACACTAACGTAATGTACTTGCAATAACCCTTATCCCTGAGTAGCTTTCGGGCCTTAATAAGTGGTGATCACTGTGTAAAAAAAAAATATCCCACACCACACTGTTACTCCTGGCAAGTTCACATGGTGTTCAAGTGTCACATGAGGATTTATAGGACGCCAGTACGTGCAATTATGGTGATTAATTGTGCCATTTAATTTAAAGGTTGCCTCATCGCTCCACACAATTTTTTTTGGGAAACCCTGCATCTTCTGCACATTTTGCCAGGTACCATGCACAGAATTCGACTCTCCGGTCAGGATTGTCTTCGTTGAGAGCATGAATTAGTGTTGGAATGTAGCATTTCCAGTGCAGACGCTTTATGATGCGAAGGACACTTCTTTTCAGGTGTGGGTTTCCCGAGCAATTTGTCGAAGTGATTTCTGCTGTGACCGAAAGAGTGTTTGCTGCACCTGCTCTTCTTTTCCAGGGCTCGTGAATGTCCGAGGTCGTCCGGGACGTTTCTTGTTGACGTTCTGGACGGTTCCGTCTGCTTCAAATTTCTCTTTGATGCGAGCAATGGTCCGGCGCGTTGGTGGTGGTCTTGCGAATTCCCTTCTGAATCATCTTTGCACGTCAATGGTGTTTTCTGTCTTCCAATAACATTTCAGGACAAACTTCCTCTCTTCCAAGCTAAGTTTATTTCCTGCCATGCTGTGGTTCGCACTTCACACCTGCACCACAAAAAAAGACAACATGTTATTCTATATTATTTTATTGGAATGAGTAATTTATATGTTTATTATTTTATCTGGGGACTGTTAATTAAATAAGTATACATATCTCGGAACTTCCAATTCATTTTATAAAAAACGCAAACAAAATCACATGTTCTTACAGAGGAAGATTGCGGAATAAGTAACTATTTTTCGTATGTAACATATACTGTTTTTCTATTTTCTATATACTCACTATGTGCTCATATACGCGTAAACATGCATATATATATGCATGCATATATATATACATATATATGTATATGCATTTATACTATATATATATATATATATATATATATATATAGTATAAATGGTAATGAGTAAAACCTGAAGAAAGTGATCAATACTATTGCAGAGCTCATACATATATATATATATATATACTTTTATTACTGTTTAATCTCCTTAGTCACGTAAGTTTCGGTTACCGAATACTATCAACGATCCAATAACTTTATCAGATTTTACATAAATAATTATTATGATTAGGAAAAACCATCTCAGGAAAATAACAAAAAAGTGAAAAAGAATTTCAATTCTAATTCGACAACAGTTCAGTTTTAAGGTTTAAGAAACATTGGAAGGTGGTAAGGGGAGAGGGGGCTATTTAAAATATTCAACCACAAACGCATAGGGATAGAAGGAGGGAGAGAGAGAAAGGGTGGGAAAAAGGGCGTAAGATGGGAAAAACTTTTAAGGCGGAAGTAGGGGGAGAGAAAGAAAGGGATAAGAAATAAAAGGAGAAGGAGAGAGACGAGCAGTTAATCATGTTACGCTAACTTGTGGACTGTAGGTAGACATTGCAGTTAGTTGTTGGATGCATGTCATATGGAGCTTGGCACGTTAAACATCTATGCGGTTTAGGGTGGGGGCGTTGTTTGTCATAATTAAGATTCGTCCTCTCAAGACTAGCTAACTTACATCCAACTTTAATGAATTAATCTATTTAAATGCATTGACTCTAAAAGGTCTCTAAGACATTAAGTAAATGAATAAAATCGCAAGATATGAATTGAATTAATATAAAGGATATGAAACAACGAAAACATGCCTGCAGAAAAATATAATAATAATAATAATAATAATAATAATAATAATAATAATAATAATATAAATGGTAAAAATAATAATAATGATAGCAAAGGATATGGAATGAGATTCGCTATGTAATTGTATAAATACAGTAGAGAGATAAAAAATAAAATAAAAGTAGAATATATAAATAAGTATAATTAATTAGTCAGGGTTAGGCAGATGTATGATTAATTATGTTCCTATAAATGTAATTGGTAAAACATTTGCCAGTCTGTATGGGATTGTTCTGATATAAGGGTTCATTGGGTAGGGATTAAGTTATAATGGCTCAGAAGTCCCAACAGTTCAGGTAAGAATAGATAAGGAAAGAGAGAAATGAGGGGTCTAGGATAATGTGTTGGGGTAATTACCTGGTTTAATACTCTAGTTCGGGGTACTTGATATTAGGTGTCAAATGTATCATAGTTTCTAGAGTTAGAAATTGGCATAAGTATGCACATGCACATATAAAGCACAAGTATGCAGATATATATATATATATATATATGCGCATATATATATATATATATATATATATATATATATATATATTTATATATCAGTGTGGAGTGGTTGGCAGTATGCGGATATTCTAAAATAAACCAAAGAACAAATTTACCTACCACATATCTAATCTAGGCAGTCTATAAATGATTCTAGAAAACGTCTTAAATTTAAAGTCTAAACTAACTTGATGCCTCAAGTAAATAATGATTTAGGACATCTTGCTTAATTTATATCTTTTGAATACAGATCTACAGCATAATCGCGTTGACACATTGGGTCACCGAAGTGAAGCCATGTTGAAGCTGGTCGCTACTAAATGGGTGACTATTTAAGACTTTCAGATGCCGTATGTGCTCTCCGCTTACCTAAGCATTGTTTCCAGTCGCCATGGATTCTCCTTGCGACTGAGCTCAAATAGTGCCGGTTCAGGAGAAGTGTGCTTGGGAATTGCGTAACTTTTACCCCACAATTACACGCGCAGCTGCCCCTACAGGGGCTATCCTTAGACTGAACGGGAGCATCGATCAATACAGATCTACTTTAATGCAAATCTGAAATATTTGAATTTTCTAATGGGAGTTTTGTCAATATTGAGCTCTTTTAAACCTCTTCCAATACTATAACGTCATTAAAACTTGGAGAAGATTTAGAATTGATGTAAGACCCATTGATAACATTTCGATTTGCTCGAAAAGCTTAAACAGTTTTTTGCAGAAAATAAAAGTAAACTAAATGAACTTACTAAAATCCGGTCTACCTGATATAGTATAATCATTGTTGATTTGTTTTAAACAAACTATACGTCTATTGGAACTATACGTCTATTCTCTTAATTGAAACCATAAAATAAGTATTTTTTAATATATACAATTGTTTTGTAATCCGTGATGTAATATATATTAGGGAACAGTCAATAGGAAACTCCAAGCCTAAATATAAAGAGAAACACCACTATCCATCTTCTCTTTTCAGATTGTGTCAGAGTTCACAAATGAAAATAAAGTCGTCCTCTGTTACTGACGGGCCTTAAATACTGTTCTATTCATTTTATAAAAGAATTTACACATTTTCTAGACACACATGTATATGTGTAGATTTCTATATGTATGCGATTATTATAGATAATATTTTACAAAAAAAAAAAAAAAACAACAAAAAACAAAAACAAAAAAAACGTTATATGAATGGCTGGCTGAACATAGAGACATTATAGTTTTTCATTGCAACTCCAGCAAAAGAACTGTGTAGAAAATGAAGTTAGTAGACTAATAAATACATTGCCTCTCACTGAGACTTACCAGACCGAAGTGATTCGGGTTAGGATTCGTTTAGATCGGAATGTTCAGACGACATTCATGACTTTCACAAAAATGAAAACATAAACAATATCAATAAATGACAATGTTTATATCTTTAACCTCACAATGGAATTCAGGGTAATAGATATGACTGCAATGATAAGAAGCTGTCCACTGAATTTCTATAACGTTATATATATATATATATATATATATATAAATATATATATATATACATATATATACATATATATATATACATATATCCATCTATTTTTCTGCATATAATACATGTGGTGCAACAATAACAGACAGCTCAGTTGTAACAATAAATATATAAACGATTATTAGATGGATTCTGGGTTTTACAGGTTTATTATGTTACTTATTCAGTAAAAATAATCCAGTAAATTTGACCTTAAGAAAGAACAACGCAAAACTGTCCACTTCAAAACTGCCTGTTCTTGAGGCTAACACACGGCTACGTAATATAATTCTGCGTATGCGTAGATATTTTAAACGCTTCTTAGTTTAAGAATATTTATTTCCAGCGTCTTGATACGTCGTTACACTTAGTTCAGTCGCTAGCTTGACAAACATAACCCTGCAATTTTAGCTTCTGATTTTAAAAGCATGCTAACTATTGTCCAGTTTTAACCAAATGAAAACAAAACCTTTAATTTTTTTTTTTTTACATCGGCATTTCACGAATCGTTCCTTTTATATTTACGTGTTTTCCTTACATTCATTTTTTAAAAAGATCTAAGATGAACAAACATATATACATAACATAACTTAAAACCAACACCGTAATTTATAAAACTCACTATGTATGTATGTATGTATGTATCTCTGTGTCAGGTCATGTCATATGCTACTGGTACCATGTAACCCAGTACTACCTGCCTCATGGTCTGGTCACCGGCGACTAAACTGGTTCCCCCACCAGACTTGTTTGGTGAGGAGGGCGGCTAGTCTCCCTGAAGGATTAAAAACAAGACCTTCCAAAGGGCGAATGACCCCTTTTTCGGGGTCAACGGTCAACTAGCACCATGTGTGTTTGTGTGTTGGGGTGGAGAGGGCTCCCATAAGCCGTGGTGAAGGCAACCTTTCTAGGAGAAGCAGATCTCTGATTAAAAAAAAACATAAAGCGGGAGACCAGTACCCGCATTAAGCTGGTCTGCAGTTTAACTTGTGGCTGGCTATCTTGCTCTTGCTTGTTGCTGGATCTCAACATTTTGAACCGAGAGAGTGACAGCTGTCGTACAAAGCTAAGACTCTGTAACATCACCTGTGTATAGATACTCCCTCAGGTATTTGTCTATAAAAATGGTCATGTGGCGATGGAAAATTCATGACCCATGGAGGCTTGAAATGCCGGAAACATGTAATAATTGATCTCAATGACCGTCTTCAGTGTCGTGCCTGCGTGAGCGTGTGAATTCACCAGTAGGACTAAGAAAAAAAAAAAGTCATTTCTGGGCTCATGGACATTAAGTGTCTGGGGGAGTGGCACTCGTCTGACAAGACGTTTGCAATCATCATGTATCTCTATCTCTATATTTTAAAACTATTCCTACCAAAACTAAAAGTAGCAGAACGGCTATTAATTGGTTTTCTTATATACTGCACTTTTATGGGTCTTTAGCCGGTTAAAATAGTTTTAAGGGGTCAAAAAGGGATCCACATTGAAAAACTCGGTATACATTCATCTTAGTTTATTTTTAATCAGTTCTTATGCCTGTTGTAACGTAACACGCTTTGGATGCTGCAGTTTTAATTTCGGTTTCGATTCTATCTGATAACAGCTAAATGCATTTTTTAAACTTTTGAAATCACGAATATAATAATATATATACGAAATCTAGATAAATAAAAATATATTTAAGCGTATTTTATAACTGGACAAACCCGGGCGCTACGCCCCCTAGTAATTACCCCCCCTCCCGCCTAATCGTTAGGATTTAAAATTTCGTTACGGTAAAAAAAGGGAATGATCATTTATTTTTTATTAATATCAATATTATTTTTGTAAGTTACAGGCCCGAAAATTTGACATGTTTCTCTGTAATTTTTCTTTTTTTATTTCGCTAAGGTTCATTTTATCATCACGTGACGATTGACGGTTATAGCTTTGTTGGTTATTGAGTGAAATCGTTTGTTCTCAGTTTTTTCGCTGACAGTAATCGATTTTGTCGGTTTAAAATACATCTTCCGCTTCCAAAATACTCTACCTCTCTTAGATTTAACATTTTTTAAAACAATTTTAATATTAAGAAAAGGGTCACAGAGGTAGAAATTTTAAATGTGCTTTAAAAAACCCCAACCTACAAACAAACAAAAGTTTCGTAACTGACCCTCTTACGGACTACGCCGACGCTACAACGCTATTATTTAGAAAGCCTTTCTTAACATGGGGAAGGGGCGTTTTCTAATTTCTGTACTTACTTGCTAGCAGGATAATTAAGTTTAACATTGAAACGAGTAATCTATCTATATATCTATCTGTCTCTCTGTCTATCTATCTATCTATCTATCTATCTTCTCTCTCTCTCTCTCTGTATATATATATATATATATATATATATATATATATATATATATATATATATATTAATTTTGATATCAATTCCAAAAACTTTTTCTTATGTCTAAAGACAATACTAATCACATTACGTGATATAATAAAAAAAATTCTTTTCTCACAAATAACACGCTTATACATCAATTTTGCATATTTTGTATACTAACTTTTCCATAGGTAGATATAAGAAACCGACCACGCGGCTCAGGGCTTGTCTAGCATATATATATTTGTCTTTACATAAGAAGTAATTTGTTGCTACACAGTCATGAGTATGTTTCGGTCTACCAGTATTTACCAACTAGAGACCTCATCAGGCAACAACCCTTATTTCCGAAAACGGAATCCAAAATGAAGAGCGAAAATTTATTCTCAGCAAAAGAAGGCTTTTTTTATTCTGAGTGTGAAGATTCACGGAGAACAGGGTTGAATTGAGTGTGAATTTGTTAGTTTATTCATTTTAGTATCTGTTTATTTACTTATTTATCGGTGACTTTATTTATTTTCATGTTTGTGTTAGGGGTTAGGTTATAAAACCTAGAGCTATACAGATGTTATATTTAACAGTCGAGAGGCTTCTGTTTCTGTCTAAGGCCATCCAGGGTCAATGTGTTATAAACTTCCTTTTTATTTCCTTCCCTCCTACCCTCTCCCCTCTTTCCTTTTTTTTCTTAAGTTTATATTTTAATATAACATGCTTATATCTGAGAAGAGATTAGGGATTTGTTCGGGTCTGTTGAATGTTGTTTGGGCTTCCAGCGAACGGTTGAAGGGAGGGAAGGAGCTTAGAGGTGTGGAGAGGAGATAGAAAGGAAGGAAGGTGGTAGGGAAAATGGAATGGAAAAGAAGGAAGAGGGAATAAGAAAAGGAAAGGAAAGGAAAGGAAAGGAAAAGAGAAGGTGGTATCATTCAATAGCTTTGTTTTATCTTACTTAAAAAAATCGGTTTCTTATTTGACCTCCCAAATTATTGATTCCTATTTCGTTTGTTCATTTCATTTTGATTCTTTAATTTGTGTACTAGTAAATTTATTAAAGACTTTTCATAATTATGGTAATGCAAAAACTCAGAATATATGTTATTTCTAAACTGATAATGCTTAAATGTAGTCTTTTGTTGCATGGTTACACTCAGGAGAAGTGTAGTTTTGGATTTCATGAATGTTGGACTTAAGGAGGTTAGGATGTGTAGGTGTTCAGCTGTCGGATATTGCATATGTGTCGTGTTAGAGTTGAATTAATTGGGGAGTGGTTCGCAGGTGAGAGAGTAGATGCGATTTGTAATGTCTGCAATTTATGGAGGTTTCCTGTTTCTTATTTAGGAATTTATCCCTATCCTTAAATTTTGTGATAAATAGTTTTTCGTTTAAGCAAAGAAGGCAAGGTGAATTTAGTGACTGGCAAGTTTTTGCTTTTTTTATGATGTGCCAGTCAATAATATGTGCCAAATTTATATTCGTTAGATCATTGTAGTACGTAGCTAATGATGTTTTATCTCTGTAATTTGGGGTTAGGAAAGAGCTTTTGTGGCCTGTATATCTCTGTTTAAAGGTATTACTAGTTTGGCCGATGTAAGATTTGTAGGTGGTGGGAGTCTTTCTTTTGCCCTAATATTAGCTTGATAGATTACAGAGGTTGTGAGACATTTTTCCTTAAGGGGGCATTTGGATTTATTAATACAGTTGCACGTTTTTGTTCCTTGAATTGTGTTCTGTGTCGTTGCTTAGAATTTTATTATTATGGGTTTTTATTATCTTTTCTAAGTTATTGCTTCAAATGTGGCTCAGCTTGATGGTGATTTTATTGAATATTTTGTGAAGCATGTTGCTAGGGGGGAAATGTAGTTTGATGAGGTTAATGAATTTTCTACCCAAGTTAGTTTTGACCATTTGCTCTTTGTGTAAAACAAATTGAGCTTAGGTATTTGGACAATGTCAAAACATTGTTTATTCACTGCCCGCATTTAGTCGACTGTCTAGCCGCACTGATGAGTTGTGAAACAGCGAAATAGTACTGTATATGGATTACTATATATATATATATATATATATATATATATATATATATATATATATATATATATATAATAGTATCCTGTCACGCGTTGCTGTAGCTTAATTTGGTATAAAGGAAAAATATCTACACAAAGAGAAAGTGCACGTTTCTTATATTCTTAATATAGGAATCCGCTACTAAAACTGAAGAAAAAAGCGAAAATGAAAAAAAGTCGTACTCTTGCAGAATTTGTCCCGGATCCTCGAGAGATTCCGTCAATCATGACTTGGGCTCGACTCGCAATTATGGATGAAGCCGAGTGTTGCTAAAATCCTGAAAGGCTAAAGTTTTTGTTGTTATTTGTATTAAAAAATATGAGTTTTTAATTAGTATTTGCTGAAAGGGATACTATACATAAAATCGAAAAAGTTGTCCAAAAACAAATAAATGTTATTAAAGGTAAGATAAGTTACATTGTTTTTACTTAACTGGATAATTTTTACTGCTTTTTATTTAATGTAAAATGTTTAATCGGCTCGAAAAACAAATACGTAAAGCTAGGGTAAATGAGTTTAAACTAAAAGCTATACAAAATACCGTTAGAATCCCACCGAATATATGTTACCATGATATAGACTGACATATACTCGGTGGGTTTCTAACAGTATTTTGTAGAGATTTTTGGTGTAACTCATTTTTCCAAACTTAAGGTAATCAACAGAGAGTCAGGCGCCATTTGTATTTTTCAAATCCACCGATAAACACTGTAGTTTTCAAGCTGAATACACGTTACATTAAGTAAAAACTCTAGGTAGAAAACTAACTTATCTTGGCTTCGATAACATTTTTTTTTACATTATTTTTTGACAAATTTGATACAAATCCGAATGGGGAAATTTTCGGTTTATTTTTATTACCGCACTATTTAAAAATAGTTTTTCCAATTCAAATTTAATAATATCTTTTCTTTTAATGAATTGTCAGTTAAAAATATCATCTCCCCTGGTAGAAATACTGGAGGAAGGTCTCCAATCTGTAGTGGAATGGGGGATAGAAATGGATAGTCACATTCAATGATGCCAATACTAAGCTTGTTTCCTTCAATAATTACAAGACCCCTCTCTACAATCAATAGGAATGGTAAAAACACATTGCCCGAAAGTACTTCTTTTAAACTCCTCAGCCTACTGCTCACGGGGAACATGAGTTGGAACAGATACATTGAGAACATTGCCAAGGCTGCTGGGAAGAATGTTGGCTCTCTTTACCGTGCTAGAAAGCTGCGGGTTATAATATACCTCTCTAATGCCACCATTCACGCATGTATGGAGTACTGTTGTCGCATTTGAGCTGGTGCATCTGCTAATAGCCTCTTACTCCTGGACAGGGTTCAAAAGAGAGTCGCCAACTTTACAGGTCCTGAACTGGTGTCTAAGCTTCAGCCTCTGTCCCATCGACGAAATGTTGCATCCCTCTGCCTGTTCTCTAAGTATTTTAATGATGGGTGTTCTGAAAACCTCTAAGCACTTGCACTCCCTCAACGTAAATACGCCAGACAAACCCGACAAGCAGCTAAATCCCACCCCTACACAGTAGAGATCCCTAGGTGTAAGAACGCCTTCTACTCCAATAGTTTCTTCCCCCAGAACTGCTAAACTTTGGCACTCCCATCCGGGATTCTGTTTTGCCAATTGTACTTACACGCAAAAGTTACAGTGTAATGTGAACAGACATCTTGCTGCGTATATCCCTTTATAATATCCCTGCAAATTATTTCCCCGATAGTAGACTCCTATTTAAAGTGGTACTGTGCTTTTTGGGGTGAAAACGAAATTTAAAAAAATATCAGCACAGTAACTTAAGTGCTTGAAGACAAAAAATAATCGACCGTAAAATCGTAAAATTGTAAAAAAAAAAAAAAAAAAAGCGAAAGAAATGCACGATGCTGTTATCATGAACGTTTAAAGAAACAAAAACACTATGGCAAAATCCACGCCCAGCATTGTATTTGACACTTAGTGTTCGACTCGTCAGCCCATTAATTTTTTTTAAATAAACAAAAAGAAAAAAAAAACAGCTTGTTTTTGCTGAAATAATAGTCGCCAATCATTTTTCGCTTTTATCGTACACATGTGAACTAATGACGAAGCGATAAAATTCGCGTCTTCCGCTTTTGTGATTAAGCCAATCAGCGCTCTTCTTATGTCAGTGTTTTCTGTAGTATAACATGCACTACTTTTGCCGATAACAAACGATTTGACACGATTTCGAATAATAAATTTTGTTTAATATTTTAATATTTTTCGTTTTAAGCATATAAAAACACGCTTGCCGCAAAATGTGAAGAAAAACGAGTCTGGAGATTTTTAGTTAAGAAAACAAACAGACCAGGAGTTTCATCTCTCTCTCTCTGTCTCTCTCTCTGTCTCTCTCTCTCTCTATATATATATATATATATATATATACACCACAAACATATATATATATACATATACACCCATACACATATATATATATATATATACACACACGCATACACACCACACACACATAGATACACATACACACACATATATGCACATACACACATATATGCACATACACACGCCACACACACTTTATATGTATATATATATATATATATATATATATATATATATATATATATATAAAGTAATATTCCAATGTGATAGCAAAATTGTGCAGAGAAAATTTAAGACAAAGTTTCATCGCCCTTTCACGACTTTGTCAGGATAATTGATTTAAGTAATGAAATACAAGGCATACAATGTAATACCGACTATTGTATATGCTCAAATCACTTTATCTCTATCTTACTTATATATAAGTGCACGTGGTATGCGTGTCGTTTTTTTTTTTTTTTTTGCGAGTTCATTTCTTTTAAACTCCGAAATGACAGTGCCGATTATTTAGAATTTTCATACAAATGCACTTCGCATACATTAGAGTCTTAAATAGATCTTTTTATTGGAATTTCCCCGAAAAATATCGAGGATCAATAATCGAATCAATCCGAAACAGTACGAATTCGACAGAGAAAGGAAGAGTGGCGTATATAAATCGACAGTATGTTTATTGATAATAACTTAGAAAAGAATTGGTTCGAAATGAACGTTTCTGGTAGGGCATAATTGAACCATATTACGCGACTTTTGCATTTTAATCTTTAATTGAAGCGATTATATAGAAACATGTTTATAAAATTAGCAGTAAGTTCTCCAAAATACAATGTAGACTATATTGACTAAGTTTGGGTATGAAGGCGAGTGAATCGCTTTTCCAGTGAAGCATGGTAGGTACACGACTTGAGCAAACAATCAATCGATTAAAAAAGGGTCGATCTAACAGATTACCGCAAACAGTACAGTCAGTATGCAACGTACGTTGATCCTAATTCAATTTCGGCCAATATATATATATATATATATATATATATATATATATATATATATATATATATATATTAGATATGTTGATGACACTTTGCCGCATTTGCTTGCATTGTTGCAGCAACAATCTTCGATAATTTCAATTTTCTGGAAAGAGCATTATCATTTACCATTGGGAAAGAGAATATATGTTACGTATATATCTGTTGGAAATCGTCTAGTGATTATAATGACAGTTGATTCATTTATAAATGAATACGAGACACTTTGTTATAAAACAGACTTGGTTTATTTAGGAAATATTCATATACGCACAATGCGGCGGCGGAGGAGATGCTGTTAGAGTTGGGTTACGAACGTGCCATCCGGTTCCTCGTGTCGTCTGTGCGTGTCTCTCACTCTCTGTCTGTCTCTTGGACTTTGTTTACCATTTCACTATTATGGACTTTCTCGACCTGGTAACCCATAAACAATTTAACGTCAATTATCCATATTTTGACCAGCACGGGGGTTTGCTTTGATCTGCCTCACGACCAATTTACGTCATAGATCCCGGTCACTATAATTCCCGGACTTCCATTGTCCATGTATGTCGGCCCAGACACGAGCTCATTTGCGCCCTGCTTACATAAAAGGCCTGATCCATAAACGACTTGCATCCATAGATCCAGGTCATTACAATTCCCGGACTTCCATTGTCCATTTTTGTCGACCCGGACACGATTTCATTTTCGTTTGCCTCCCCATAACATTCTTTCCCTGCCACCAAAAATTTTTTTATATATACATATACTTATTTTTTAAATTCTAAATTCCATGCATATTTCTCTTTTTTTTTCAAATTTATGTATCATTGTTGTTCTTCTTTCAACGACGTCTTTTCTGTTTCACAATAAATCATTTTAATTTTTTTCTTGTCCGCTACTGCATTTTAGTGATTTATTTTTTTATTCTCTTTTTTTTTTGCTCTCTCTTTTTTCCGTGGGCATAATTTAACATTAGTAACACGAATCCATTTTCATACAAACACAGATTTTTTTCATTTCTTTTTCTCGGGGTCTCTCTAAATGTATGTCTTTGTTCTTTTTTCAAATAACATGGGGGGGTATTTTCACCCCAATTTAATTTAAAAAAAAATTGACATTGGAGTAGCCGACTCCGATAGACTATGCTTGTTTCTGGTCAAGTTATTTAATTTTTTAACTTTACTATTCCAATTACTTTTTTTGAAATGGGAAGCAGCTCTATCTTTTCCTAAGACGTCAGTTGCTTGAACCACTCCTCGATAGACGCTGCCCTGAGATGTTCTGCATACGCCTCCGTTACAGAGCCCGTTAATTGACCCTTAATTCTATATGAAACCGGGTCAGTCTTTTCTATCACTACGTAGTACAGTTTCCATCGTACATCTAGTTTTCTTAGCTTTTGGTGGTTTTTATAATACACCAAATCACCAACCTTAAATTCGACGGCTTTTGTTTTTTTCTTTGATCTATCTATCATTTTTTGCCTAGCATTCTTTACATTACTTTTTACTAAAGTGAAAATTCGATGCATTTCCACTAGAGCGATTTCGTGATTCTCATCCCCATAATATACTCTACGAGGTCTTAGAATATTGTCCAACGGCAGAACAACATCTCTCTATTGTAGAGTAAATAATAGCGTGAAAATTTCGTCGTTTCGCTTACATTGAACCTGACAGTCGTTAACATCTGATTCATGTATATGTCCCACGATTGTTCATTGTCCCCTATTTTCTTCGCTAGGACGTCATGCATCGTTCTGTCGAATCTTTCAACTTTGCCATTATTCTGGGGGGTGATAGAAAAATGTGGTCACATGATGCGCGTTGATGTCTTCTAATGCCTTTTTCATTGTTTTGTTTATGTTCTGCAGTGGTGCCCCGAATCTGGGAAAAATCTCGTCAATCAACAGATGCACCAATGTTTCTGCTTTCTTATTCGGAACCGCAAAAGCCTCTGGCGAACCACTGTACATATCTATAAAAGTCACTATGTTTTGGTTGCCTGATAGAGTTTTGGGATAAGGCCCGGAAGCATCTAACGCTAGTGTAGCGAAAGGAAAAGGAGACAAATCGCTCTCCTGCATTTGAGTTTGCTGCTTCTTCAAATTTCTGGTTTGGCACAGAATATATTTACCTATGTATTCGTTTACTTGTTTAAATAAACAAGACCAGAAATATTTTTGCTTAATAGCGTGAAACGTTTTTTCCACGGCCATGTGACCATT
Source organism: Euprymna scolopes (assembly GCF_053919585.1). NCBI lineage: Eukaryota > Metazoa > Mollusca > Cephalopoda > Sepiida > Sepiolidae > Euprymna > Euprymna scolopes. The sequence goes on along the minus strand of NC_136482.1, from coordinate 43,937,170 downwards.
ATCATCGTGGTATTGAACTAACATCTTTTCTCTTAGATATGACGGAATATATAGCCTAATTATCGTTCGTCGTGTGGTTGCAACAAGTAATATACTATATCGTCCATTATTATGTACTTTTTCTGTTCCATCTTGGACGCTTTACCGTTTTTCATTCGCATCTTTAAATCTACAATCTCCCTATCTGCTTCCTGTTCCTTACATACATCTAAACCCAATAATGTAGGATGCTCCTTATGTGATGCAAAATCTTTTGGCTCAAAATGATTTGAGTTTATTACACTCACCGTGTAATTCCTACTGTCTATTTCTACTGAGGGATCATTATGGCTCGAATCTACAGCGCGTGACAAGAGATCCTCACAGACGTTGTCTTTCCCCTTCAGGTACTGTATCGTGCAATTATAGCCAGCCGCACTTAAAGCCCACGTCTGTATTTTCCTATTTTGTATTGGTGATTTAGTAAATACTCCAATAGTCTATGATCTGTATAGACGGTGAACGTGTTGAATTGTGATCTCTAATAAAGGATTTGAAGAGATGACGTATATTATATATTTGATGTATAATAAAGGGGATCGGATTTGATCGTCTAGTCAGAGTTAATGTCGTGTTATATCATAAAGGGGATCGTGTGTGTTATATCTAATCAGAGTTAATGTCATGTGATCATCTAGTGGTCCAGTGTATTAAATGATATGTTCATATGCCGTTGTGTGTATGGTACATGTATTTTTCAACATACCTTCTGCGTCGTGGATGTTGGTCCATCTGGAATCATCTCGTTTGGAGCGGAGACTGGTACTTGTTTTAGACGAATATTTATTCACTCCAACACGAGGAATTGGTTTATAGTTTTTATTTCACTTTCCAGAATAATGGAACGTGAATCTTGCCTGAGGTCTCTTGGTCTAGTTTCTACACACGTCAGCGTCCCCCCGCAATGAAGGGGGGGAGACAACGGTGAATCCGTCCGTCCTCTTCTACGCCCAAACCAAATCTCCACGAGTTAGCTAACCTGATCACGTGTGCAGACGCAATCCGATCAGCTGATCCTGATTTCCGGTCAACGTGTCTAACTATAATTTACACACCTCCCTCTCTATCTCTTGATCCATTCTCTAACATTCCATCTATCCTTATTTTCAAAAAATGTACGGATTTTTAAATTCTAGTATATTTTTTCTATATCTACACAACCGCTTGGCTAAGAAAGATCAGACACCATAAAACAAAAACCGAAACTTTTTTAATTTGACCTCTTTACGAAATCGACGACTCTTCGTCCAAATGTGTCCTTGATCCTTTCTTCCGCATGTTTGTTCTATTAATTAGAGCTTTGTTTTCGTTTTTGTAGCTAACTTATCTTTTTGACGTATTCTCAAAGCTCATTTATCTTCGTGGTTGGCTTCCAAATTTTTAAGATATACCTTTCATCCACTGATTCACTCGGATTTCTTTACTTGGACCCTTAGAACTTGATGAAGACTTAGAAAATACATCTTAACTAGTAAACTCCTTTGCGCCAGAATAACTATTTGCGTACTAAATTCTATCTAATGGCCCGATTTTTGTGATTTTTCTTTTCTTTCATCAGATCTTCCAAGATCCAGCAGAGATATCCTGCATTCACTCATCTCTAAAAATATATAAGATTATATCTTTTTACGTACCTACGGTATATTTTACTTTTCTCTCACTTCATTATGTTATATGTTATTAGCATTTGGGCTCTCATAGCCCTTTTTGTTATAAGGAAATCTCGTATCCTTCAACGCCTGCTATTTTAATTTATTGTGCCGAGACTTATCCTCTGCTCGAAGCCCTTACATACGGCATGCTTTAAAAAGAACACAATATCGCAGGTTTCCATCTGTATTTTTCAAATTAGGGGCACCTCCAGTGCTTATCATCTCCCTAGCAAGTCACTGTTCTTGCGAAAAATGTAATTGCCATTTTAAAGAAAAAATAATCTAATTGTCAAAGAAAAAAACAGAAAATGTCTTTCTTTCGGCTTATCCCATCTGGAAACTCTCAAAATACCCGCTTACGTAATTGCTATTTTGGTCCCTTCTCTATAATTCTAATTAATCCTAGGCCAACCATTTCTCAGTATCATCTTATTTTCCTAGATCATTTCACTTCTACTGTATATACCTAATAATTACTACGCATCGGGAGAAAAATCTCACGAAAAAAAAACGACACAAAAAAATTTTACAACCATTTCGAAAATTAGAATAAATATCAACCGAACCTTTGACTATTTCAAAACTTAAGAACTAGTTGACCCTTATTCAACCCAGTGATGCTCTTTTTCATTTCTTACAATACTTAAATCTTATTTCTTTCACTTATTCCCATTTTTATTATTATTATTACTATCATTATTAATTAAAAACATGTAGTTACTTGTTATATTTTTCATTATTTCAATAAACCCCACAAAGCAAAGATTCACTCATCCTCCATTCTGCGAAAAAAATACATGTCAAGAACAAGAAAATCTCGCACAATACCGCTTCGTGAAAACATCAATTATATAAAAAAATTTTTTTAAATCTTATAAGCATTCATAAAGTCTCGTCACACCAGTAATAAAACTCCAAATAACAAAACACAGTTTTGTGGAAACCCAATTTGGCCACGTCATCAATTCTGATGTCGGCTACATAACCTTTACCACCTCACAGAATATTAAAAAAAAAAAAAAAATCACAGTCGTTTACAAAAAAATTATGGACATTTACAATTAAATACATAGTCGTTTTCACAAAAAAATGCAACAAAAACCGACTCACTTATTATAAACTCCCAGACATTCCTGCACAACCAGAAATTCAACACAAAATAACAATCCTATTTATCAATGAATACGAGACATTTTGTTGTAAAATAGACTTGGTTTATTTAGGAAATATTCATATACACACAATGTGGCGGCGGAGGAGATGGCGGTAGAGATGATTCGCGAACGTGCAAGCCGGTTCCTCGTGTCGTCTGTGCGTGTCTCTCACTCTCTGTCTGTCTCTTGGACTTTGTTTACCATTTCACTTTTATGGACTTTCCAAGATTAAGAACAATTATCTCTTAATAATTCCTCTTAATCTTTTTCGTCCCTAACGAACCTTACGCTAGACGCCGCATCCCCACCATGCTACTTAGCACCTTCTCTACTCTTCTGATGAGAAGCGTTAGGCTTCGAAATGCCCTGGCATAAAGAGTGCCTTCTATCCCTCAAATTTTGCCTGTATTCCATTATTCAATAAATGACCCATTCTATATCTACCTTTATATAGTTTTGTGTCTCCATTTCATTCTCTTTTTGTCCTATTGTATAAGTTCCAATAATTATTGTTGTGCTTGGCATTATTTGGATAATTCTCCTTTTGTGGCATTGCTCTTTCTCTTTTCGCTTTTACTTAAAGCTATATATATATATATATATATATATATATATATATATATATATATATATATATATATATACTAGCATTTCAGCCCGGCGCTGCCCGGGTGTTTGTATGTGTCTGTTGGGCAAAATAAACGTGGTAGTAGGAAGGCAGGCTCGAACCCGTACCGCGAAGGAGGAAAAGAACTGGGGGAGAGACCTGACGTCTATGCTGTTACACACCACAGCAAAAGCGGCAGTTTTTAAAATTAAAGCTAGACAATTGAATGGAGAGCATGACTTTAAAAAATAACGGCGAAAAAAGCGCCCCGCCCCTCCTGTAGAAAACTTCCCAGTTGAAGGTGAAGATATGAATGTTTTTAGACAAATTTTTCTATATTTGTCGTCTGAAAGGTTGGACTTTAAAACGATACTGATCTTGGTAAAATCCGCCGGCTCTATAAAAAGTTTAAGGCAGACAAGCAAACATACGTACATACATACATTTAGCCAAAAATTTTCGACCCAAACCGATTGAAAAGCTTGCTCTATTTCTGAATACCCTTTATGTCACATTTCCAATGTTTAGACCAGAAATTGTCTGAGTAATTTTGTAGAGACAGCAGAGGTCAATTTTTCTTTTACTTTCCCCCTATTATGACTCTTAACTTTTATTGCTTAGTGCTCAAATAAAGTTATTAAATTAGATGCATGTCCAAGGAACCTATATCTATAATTTCAAGTGTTTAGACCCAAATTATCGGAGGAGAATGGTAGAGTTCTCAACTGTCAAATCCTTGAAATTTGAACCTTTAAGAGTCAAGTTTCTAGCCGAAAACCGATCACAAATATATTCCCAAATCTCAGTACCCTGTATATCAAATTTCAAGTCTGTAGACTTTAAATTGAGAGAGTTATTGCGTAGAAAATGTACACACAGACACACATTGACGGACAGACACACAGTTACACAGACATGTTCACTTTTATAGATATACTAGCATGGGGTCCCGGCGTTGCCTGGATGTTTGGAGGTGTATGCTGAGCAAGAAAAAAAAGTTTAATTTTGACTCCTATTATGACCCCTTATCATTTAGTGATTTGGGCTCAAATAGTTTTTTTTAAGTTAGATCCATGTCCAAAAAACCTATATGTTAAATTTCACGTGTTTAGACCCAAAATTGTCGGAGGAGTTTGGTAGAGTTCTCAAAGGTCAAATCGTTGAACTTTGCCCCTTTAACAGCTGAATTTCTGGTAGAAAACCGATCACATCCATTTTCTCAAATCTCAGTTATTGCGTAGGGAAATGTACACAGACAGACACACAGACAGACAGACGGACACACAGACACGTTTACGTTTAAAGATATATATATATATATAGAGAGAGAGAGAGATATTTTATAATTTATTACCTCACTATACCCACGTACTGAGTACTGTTGTAGTAAATACTTAAAATTTACGCATAAGTCTATACTTTCGTATATTAGTTTATGCGATTAAATGTAGTAGTTATATATATATATATATATATATATATATATATATATATATATATATATATATATATATATATATTATATTATATTATATACTGGATAAACTGGTGAGTAAGAGGGCCGCCTTATGTTTTGTAAATGTTAGCTTCTACACAAACTCGCACCTGCTCTGAGAAAACTTTTAAGAAAAGTTGCATACAAAAATATAAATGAATAAAAAAAATCATTACTCTCTAGCAATTTTTGTACTTGTATTAATAATACATTTTTATAGTGCGCGAAAATACGTACGTTCTCGGTAAGATCATAAACTATAGGCCTAATAATTATGTAATTTGGAATATACATGCTAATAAAAATATCTGAAACATTGACCATGACTATATTATTTTTTAAAACTATGAAATAGATGCGAGTGCCACGGAAATAGCACCACATCCCATTCAAAACTTATTGTCGGACACAATTTAACATTTGTCTTCTGGAGTATCTATATATCTCTCTATATATCTGTATATTAAGCTATGTTTCTCATTATCTCTCTCTCTCATATATATATGTATATATATGTATAATTCTTTATGTAAATACAGTCATATCTTGCTACGATGTGCAGACCGTTTTGATCATAAAAGATCTCATCAGGCAAGACATTTTAAAAGGGTTCAAGACCATTTTTAATTAGGAGAGAAAATATACTATGCCATGACTGGCGTGAGAAAATATACTATGGCATGAAGCAAGGCTAATAGTCTTATGAATTTAAATTTAACTAGCAAAGCTACCCGGCGTTGCTCAGGACCGTATAAGAACATTTATGAACACACGTGTTATTCTTAGGAGAGAGGAACTTTTGATGACTATGTATCATTTGCAGGAAAAAAAATTCCTTGCCTAGGGCAGGTAATGTACAATACATATTTAAAATAATTTACATAATTTTCTATTGTGCAAACTTTTCTCTATGTCACAGATAAGAGTTTTTGTTTTTACATCAGTGCTATAGTGTAGAAGAACCTTATTTCTCATTTAAGAGTCATACTACCTGAATATATTCATGGTTTTTGGTTTTAATAACGTTTATGCACGTCAGAGGTAGGATTTACTTTGCTTTTTTTCAGATGAGTACTATACTGCACAAGTGCCTTATTTCTTAGGTAGGATGATGCACAGGTACGTCATTTCTAAGATATAGATTAAACTACTCGATAATTTTACAGAATTTTCTGTTTTGCTAACTTTTCCGTGTGTCACAGGTGAGAGTTTGTTTTTAAATCAGTGTGCTATAGTAACGTGCACCTTATTTCTTATATAAATATCATACTACTCGAATATATTAGGTGATTTTCGGTTTTGATTACTTTTATGTACGTCGCAACTAAAATTTCCTTTGTTTTTCAAATGGGTACTATACTGCACAGGTACCTTATTTCTTGGGTAGAATACGGCACAAGTACCTTATTTCTTGGGTAGAATACGGCACAAGCACCTTATTTCTTGGGTAGAATACGGCACAAGCACCTTATTTCTTGGGTAGAATACGGCACAAGCACCTTATTTCTTGGGTAGAATACGGCACAAGTACCTTATTTCTTGGGTAGAATACGGCACAAGCACCTTATTTCTTGGGTAGAATACGGCACAAGTACCTTATTTCTTGGGTAGAATACGGCACAAGTACCTTATTTCTTGGGTAGAATACGGCACAAGCACCTTATTTCTTGGGTAGAATACGGCACAAGCACCTTATTTCTTGGGTAGAATACGGCACAAGTACCTTATTTCTTGGGTAGAATACGGCACAAGCACCTTATTTCTTGGGTAGAATACGGCACAAGCACCTTATTTCTTGGGTAGAATACGGCACAAGCACCTTATTTCTTGGGTAGAATACGGCACAAGTACCTTATTTCTTGGGTAGAATACGGCACAAGTACCTTATTTCTTGGGTAGAATACGGCACAAGCACCTTATTTCTTGGGTAGAATACGGCACAAGCACCTTATTTCTTGGGTAGAATACGGCACAAGCACCTTAATTCTTGGGTAGAATACGGCACAAGTACCTTATTTCTTGGGTAGAATACGGCACAAGCACCTTATTTCTTGGGTAGAATACGGCACAAGCACCTTATTTCTTGGGTAGAATACGGCACAAGTACCTTATTTCTTGGGTAGAATACGGCACAAGTACCTTATTTCTTGGGTAGAATACGGCACAAGTACCTTATTTCTTGGGTAGAATACAGCACAAGTACCTTATTTCTTGGGTAGAATACGGCACAAGCACCTTATTTCTTGGGTAGAATACGGCACAAGTACCTTATTTCTTGGGTAGAATACGGCACAAGTACCTTATTTCTTGGGTAGAATACGGCACAAGTACCTTATTTCTTGGGTAGAATACGGCACAAGCACCTTATTTCTTGGGTAGAATACGGCACAAGCACATTATTTCTTGGGTAGAATACGGCACAAGTACCTTATTTCTTGGGTAGAATACGGCACAAGCACCTTATTTCTTGGGTAGAATACGGCACAAGCACCTTATTTCTTGGGTAGAATACGGCACAAGCACCTTATTTCTTGGGTAGAATACGGCACAAGCACCTTATTTCTTGGGTAGAATACGGCACAAGTACCTTATTTCTTGGGTAGAATACGGCACAAGTACCTTATTTCTTGGGTAGAATACGGCACAAGTACCTTATTTCTTGGGTAGAATACGGCACAAGTACCTTATTTCTTGGGTAGAATACGGCACAAGTACCTTATTTCTTGGGTAGAATACGGCACAAGCACCTTATTTCTTGGTTAGAATACGGCACAAGTACCTTATTTCTTGGGTAGAATACGGCACAAGCACCTTATTTCTTGGGTAGAATACGGCACAAGTACCTTATTTCTTGTGTAAGATACTGTACAAATACCTTTTTTCTAATTTATAAATGAAATAACTCAATACTTTTATGAAATTTTCTGTTTTGCTAAATGTTTTGTACATCAGGAGGTAAGAATTTGTTTTTTATCTGGATGCTATAGTGCAGAAGCACATTAGTTTTTAGATGTAAGTTATACTACACGAATATTTAACGGGATGTACAGTTTTAATAACTTATGTACGTCACAGGTAAGATATTCTTTGTTTTTTTCATGTGAGTACTATACTGCAAAAGTACCTTATTCCTTGGTAGGATACTGTGCAAGTATCTTTTTTCCAATATAAAAATGAAACTACTCGATGATTTTACATAAGTTTTCATATGAGTACTATACTAGAAATTTGGCCATTAAGGGGTCAAAGTTCAAAGATTCGACTTTTGAGAACTCTACCAAACTCCTCGACAAGTTTGGGTCTAAACACTTGAAATTTTAGATATACGTTCCATGGACATGGCCATGGACTTAACTTCATAACTTAATTTGAGCCAAAACAATACATTTTAAGGGGTATGATAGGGGTCAAAGTTTAAAAAAATTGACCGCTTTTTTTTGCTCAATATACACCTCCAAATACCCGGGCAACGCCGGGCACCCATGCTTGTATATATATATATATATATATATATATATATATATATATATATATATATATATATATATAAAAGTGAAAGTGTATGTCTGTGTGCGTGTCTGTGTGTATACATTTCCCTACGCAATAACTCTGTCAATTTTCAGTCTACTGACTCGAAATTTGATATACAGGTACTGAGATTTGGGAAAATCGACGATCGGTTTTTGGCTAGAAATTTGGCTATTAAGGGGTCAAAATTCAACGATTTGACCTTTGAGAACTCTACAAAACTCCTCGACAAGTTTGGGTCTAAACACTTAAAATTTTAGATATACGTTCCATGGGCATGGACTTAACTTAATAACTTAATTTGAGCCAAAAACAATACATTTTAAGGGGTATGATAGGGGTCAAAGTTTACAAAAAATTGACCGCTTCTTGTTTTTGCTCAACATACACATCAAAATACCCGGGCAACGCCGGGCACCCATGCTAGTATATCTATATATCTATAAAAGTGAAAGTGTCTGCCTGTGTGCGTGTCTGTGTGTGTACATTTCCATACGCAATAACTCTGTCAACTTTTAGTCTACAGACTCGAAATTTGAAATACAGGGTACTGAGATTTAAGAAAATCGATGCGATCGGTTTTTGACCAGTAGTTTGGCGATTAAGGGGTCAAAGTTCAACGATTTGCCCTTTGAGACCTCTACCATACGCCTCCAACAATTTTGGGTCTACACACTTGAAATTTTAGATATAGGTCCCTTGCACGATAGGTTTGGGTCTAATAACTTGAAACTTAATATATACATTCCATGGACATGGATTTAATTTAATACTATAATTTGAGCTCAAAACAATACATTTTAAGGAGTCATTATCGGGGTCAAAGTTAAAAAAAATTGACTGCTTTTTTTTTTTTTGCTCCACATACACCTCCAAATACCAGGATAACCCATGCTAGTATATCTATAAAAGTGAACGTGCCTGTGTATCTGTGTGTCTGTGTGTCTCTGTGTGTGTCTGTGTATGTGTGTACATTTCCCTACGCAATAACTTGGTCAATTTAAAGTCTAAAGACTCGAAATTTGATATACAGGTACTGAGATTTGGGAAAAACTTTGTAATCGGTTTTCGGCTAGAAATTTGGCTGTTAAGGGGTCAAAGTTCAACGATTTTACTTTTGAGATATCTACCATACTCCTCCGACAATTTTGGGTATAAACACATAATATTTTAGATATAGGTTCCTGGGACATGGATCTAACTTAATAACTTAATTTAAGAGCAAAAGAGTAAATTTTAATGGGTCATAATAGGGGTTGAAGTTTTAAAAAAATTGACCTTCGCGGTCTCTACCAAATTACTCAGACAATTTCTAGTCTAAATATTTGAAATTTGACATAAAGGGTATTCAGAGATAGGGCAAGCTTTTTCATCGGTTTGGGTCGGGAATTTTCAGTTACCAATATATAAATGTATGTATGCATGTATGTATGTATGTTTTATGTGTGCCTTAAGATTTTGTTAAACCTGGAAAAGTAAAAGACAAGAAATTCAACCTGGAAAAGTAAAGAACAAGATATTCTAGTAAAGTAAAAAATAATACTTTTTTAGACTTAAAATATTGCAGCTAAAAATAAAATTTGAATATTGATAAATATTTTATTTATTATTTGCATATGTTGTTGTTTTTTGTTGAGTTAGAAAGGGTGTCAGTCGCTGGATTGAACTTATTTTCCCCCTATTATTTGCATATATTTATGTAGTGAAAATTGTTTGAATAAAATTAATTCATTAGTTAGTTAGTTAGTAGATGGAATTAATAATTTTATAATTTACATAAACATTATAAATTTTTTTATATCATAATTAGGATCATTTAATTCTTTCTAACTCAACAATAAACAACAACATATGCAAATAATAAATAAAATATATATATATAAAACTACTGAAGGCAAATGTTGCAATCTTAAAAAAATCATTATCTAAGTCTACACTTTTTTCTTTCTACATCGCTGCGGAATGATTATAGATGGGAACCCTGTGAATAGATATTCGCAGTCTTCATAATTTTGATAACTGTGTTGGAGCACTCTCCTTCCATACTTTACTTTAAGTTGGGGGAGGGGGCAAATATTACGCGCATCAAGTCCTAAATTGTATTTATTGCCACCATTCTTTTGATTAAATTACTTCTTTTGGTAGCGTTCCTAACGTAATAGTTGTGAATCGTCAACTAAGAAGGAAATAAAAATTCCATCGAGAATTTATCCTGAAAGTGATGGACAGTACTAAAAATCTTGGAGAGATTTATTGGTACAAACTTCCAGTTAAAAATCCACAATCGTTAACATTGTAAAGTCAATGGTAAACAGTTGCTTCGATAAAGCAAACTTGTTTCCGAGGAGAATTCTACAAGAACTAAGAATGTCAGACTTAAACGGATGAAGCTCTTTGTTCAGATTTTGCCGCTACATAATGAACCGCATAAATTTAAAGAATGAAATCGATGTTTCTACTAAGCGCAAGGATGGCGATTATTACACGCCCGCTTTATGTTAAACCATTTACACATTATTCACATATTTCTTAATATCAATACTAAATAAAAAATAAGCTCAGAATATAAAGCTAAAGTTTCCTCAATAAAAGAAAGAAACGTATATTCTCATTCAATATACGTATGTACACATACTAACACACACACACTAACGCACACACACATATATATGTGTATATATATATATATACATTTATTTTTACGTTAAGTTGTACATGTCAGTATCACTAGCATTCATGAGTATGTTTCAGTTAACTAGTTATATTTAACTAAATACACCATCATGAAATATTTCTTTTACAAAAGCATAGGTAAAAGTAAAGGCTATGGATACTCACTGTAAGGATGCGGCGCATGAAATATTTGTGCCAAGAGGTGCACAATCTCCAACCACACCTCTCCTGAGTCAACATATTTTAATACCAATAGCAAATGGAGAATATATATATATATATATATATATATATATATATATATATATATATATATATATATATATGTGTGTGTGTGTGTGTGTGTGTGTGTGTGTGTGTATGTGTGTGTGTGTAGGTACTGGACGATTGGAAGCGATGCTGAGATAAGCAGACCCAAAATTCCCAAATCGTCACCTTCTGGTACTAGCCTAGCTGAACGTTTCTTAACTTCTGGTGATCTGACGAAACTGGTGTGGCAACGTGATTATACCTTATATACATAGAGACATTACAAAATGGATATTAGAGAAGTTTTTACTCTTTATTTTATTTATTTTTTATAATTTTTATCTTTTATTTTACTTTTGTTTATTATTTATTTGTTTCTTATTTATTCAAACAGTTCTTATTTTAATGCTATTTTCTTTTGTTTTACATTATTTTATTTTTTCATCATTAGATCTCAGAATTATTGTTTTATACGACTGCCTTAGATTATTATAATGTCATCACTGATTTACTCAATAATTATACTATAATTTTGAACTCTATTATAATTTCAAAATAGCTTTTTAATATAATATCTTCATATTGCAATACGGTTGTTAAATGTATATCGGTATTCATTCAATAACATAATTATGTTCGTTTATGTTTATGTATATTGCTGTACACGCAAGTTTAGATTTGTTCATTTATATCTATTTTTTTACAATGAGTCACTACTTATCAAAGCCCGATGACCACTCGCGAATATGGGTTAATGAGTGTACAATAGTCAAAGAGAACATATCGTAATAATAGTTAGTAGTGGAAATTTGGTAAATTGGATTACTTTAGGGTATGACTCATCAAGAATTTGTCTATGTTGGGCTTAAAGACGACCATATTGTAGTAAGTTGTAAAGCGCAAAAAATACGGAACAGACTTACACAGGTGTGCAGTTCTAAGAAAGAAGCTTTGCATATGGAATCTAGGTTTAGGTTTAGGCATATGTAAAGAATGGGGAAAATTAGTGATGGTGGTTTCAACATGAACCCTCTGCAAGACGAGAGCCATTCATTTCGATTGATACCAGACGGGGATCAGAGCGAATATGATGTAAAGATAGAAGCTTGGTTTTAGATGCATTAAAATTAATCAACAACCTGTTTCTTGCACCGCGTGACCAAGATAAGAGAAGAGAGATTAAGAGAGGGCATTGTCGTTTACAGCCTTTGGAATGTTGCCATAGATGGTAGTGTCGTCAGCATAAATGTCTACAAATCATCTTAGGATGTGATTTTGGAGAACATTTATGCAGATAAGGAAGAGAGTTGAGCCCATGATGGACCTCTGACAGACTCCAGTATAATTATTGTGAGCTTCTGATTTCTGCCTATCAACCACTACACTTATGAATCTATCAGTGAGAAATGATTTACCAATCGAAAAAACATTTCCAGCTATACTGTAGCTGGATATCTTGTGGATTATACCTTTATCCTATCAAAGGTCTTTTCTATGTCAGGCGCAATTGTCCTTAGAAAGGAAGCCTGCGTCGAAAGATTCGCTAATCCTGTGAGACATAACTGTTAGCACATCTGCTCTAGATCTAATAGAACAGAAACCATATTGCATGTTACTGAGGAGGTTATTTTTGCTCAGGTGGTTGACTACTTCTCTATTTAACACAGATTACAGCAACTTACTCATAACGTACAGGAGACTAATTTATATCATTAGAATTATTCTACACATATACAGGTGTTAATTCTTATATTTATGGATTTGTTTATATACATTTGTTGTATGTGTTTGTGTTGTTGTATATATTTATTTATGAGTAGACTTATGTTCATATTATACTCATTTCGACCTACGATACATCTATATATGCCACATAACTCTCACTCCAATTTTTCCCCTTAAAAATAAATGACTCATAAAAATATCAAAATGTTCAATTATAAATTTTAGAAATTGTGTTTATTTTGTTGCTGTATGTGTTTGTGGTGTTGTGTATATCAATATATATATATATATATATATATATATATATATATATATATATATATATATATATATATATTCATATTATTTCTATTTGGTCCTGTTTTTTTTTCAGTACTGACTGAACTATCGTCATATGATTCTTAGTCAAAATGAAGCACTCATATAAAATTCTAAATTCTCGCGTTAATTTTAAAACGTATAATTATAAATTTTAGATTTTAATAAGAAAGTACATAATCCTTGCCATATATATATATATATATATATATATATATATATATATATATATATATATATATATTTGCATTTACATTTTCTATATTATAAGCCATTACATTGTACCTTCCTATGATGAACTACTGGACTTTCTGTTTTATTTATAACTAACTACTATTTAATTTTTAATCACTATTTTCCATCAGCTGTAATTAATTAAAATAATATAAAACTTAATTTAATTTATTTTTTGCATTTCTTTTAGTCCGGTCACACATAAAAGAAACCAATG